>NC_081561.1:146160799-146197013 GCF_022355385.1 Mustela nigripes | reverse complement strand
CAGGTCATGATCCCAGGGTCCTGGGATCGAGCCCCGCGTCGGGCTCTCTGCTCAGTGGGGAGCCTGTTTCCTCCTCTCTCTCTCCCTGCCTCTCTGCCTACTTGTGATTTCTGTCTGTCAAATAAATAAATAAAATCTTTAAAAAAAAAAAAAAAAAGAACTGCCATCCTTATCCTATGAATAGTAAAGAACCAGTTCTGATTTTTCTGCAAAATGAGGAAGAACTCCATGAGCAGATCTGTGTTTTATTAAAGCTATTCTGGTGCCGAGTTCAAAGGAGGGGTTGGAAGAGACGAGTTTCTAGTGGAGAGAGCTCCCCTAGTGTGCAGGAGGTGGTGAGGGTCTGAGAGGAGCCAGCTGAGATCTGGACGGGAGAGTGGAATGAGGGGACATTTAAGAGAAAAGTTGGATGAGCTTCCACTCATCATTGGAATGTAAGTTACAGGGAGATTGAATATGCATGGATACTTCTGGATATTGTAACTGCATGGCCAGCGATGTCAGGAGCCCAGATCCTGAACAATGAAGGGAATGTAAAATATTTAGAGGGAGAGAAAAGTGCAGAGCCATGGGCATTGTAGTGTGCACCAGTGCTCAGAGAAGAGCATGGGATTTGCTGTCAAGCAAGCTCTGGTGTAAACACAAGCTTTCTTATTCTTAGGGGAGGCGCTTGGCTCTTCACCACCAAACCGGGGTACCTGAGAGATTCCCACAACAGTAGTATGAATTAAAATATATAAATTATAGTGTTTATAAATTATTCTTTGAGTGACTGATAACTGTGCTAGTATATAATAAACACTCATTATTAGCTATGAGTACATAACTTTCCCCCACTCTTGTCGTGATAAATACATGAACAGGTATAAGTATATACCTTTTGTTGAATGAAAGGCATACTCCCAGTTCTTTCCAAATACTAGTGCATTGAATTTTCAGCAACATTTTCTTACTAAGGTATTATTAGTATTTTTATTTTGCACATGAGCAAAGGGAGACAGGAAAATCCAACAAAGAGGCGGCAAAGGGGAAATCACCAGGAGAGTGAGACAGGAGAAGGTGAGCGGAAACCAAGAGGAAAACTTGAGGGAGAAGCAGTATGTTATCTGCTGTGTTCAAGGGCTGGCCACTGGGAGGGTGAGGAGATGAGGAGGAGGACCAGGAGGTCAAGGAGGACCAAGGCTGGGAAGGCACTGAGCTGCATGCCATGGTGAGGAGGGAAGGAAAGGCAGGCTGCAGTGGGGCTGAAAAGAGAGGGAAGGCCAAGATGAGGAAACAGTAACTGTTCTGTAGCAGCAGAAAGGAGGGAGAAAAATGGGAGTTTGAGAAAGAGAATGAATATGGCCAAGAGAACAGATTGTAACCTTCCTGTTGACCTTCTACGGTGGTCTCATGGTGGGTTATCATCCTGAGGTGTCCTCATTTTACTTTATTTTTTTAAAAAATATTTATTTATTTATGTAATTACTTGGGTGGGAGGGACAGAGGGAGAGGGAGAGAGAGTCTCAAGCAGACTCCGTGCTGAGTGTGGAGCCCAAAGTGGGGTCAATCCCACCACCCTAAGATCATGACCTGTGCTGACATCAAGAATCGGATGCTCAACTGACTGAGCCACCCAGATATCCCAAGTTGTCCTCATTTTAAAAATAGAAAAATGATACAAGTATCTTGTTTGGGTAACACTGTAAATCTCTTTATGTGTAGAGTTTCTATCAATATGCAACACTGGATCTTCCTGAGTCCACCTAGCCTCACATTTTACCATTCTGGTTTTAACTGAACTAAAAAAACAAAAATAAAAATGGCTTCACCATTCAAGTCTGGCATTGCTCCTTTAGTTTCTGCAGAACATGCTTTGTCACCAAGGAATAGCATACTCATATGTTTCACATTCCAAAGCTATTGCTGTCAGAATACTTCCTGGATTTTATCTTTATAACAATTGCTTCCATTTTCTTCTTTATGGGTAGTTCTGTTAGTTAACTCTTGTTCTACATGCATTTAATTGAAATGTCACACAGTGATAGGTTGTATTACAGCGGGTCTCTTTCTATATTGGTTTGTAGGAAGCTGCCAACATGAAAAAGCCCTAAGAGAGCTACTAGGTATCCCTCAGGTCCTTAGTAAAGAGGATGGACCATCTGTCTGCTGAGACACGTTGAGACACAGTGGTGCTGGTTTTGCCAGGAGTGGCCTATTATTCACCCTCAATACAGGAAGGTTCTATCGATGAGTTGGCAGTGAGCATTTCCTGGAGAGAGTCTTCAGCATGCTCTTTGTCGTCTTCTCTTCATTTAATGACTGGTATTTGGTTTATGCCTAAAAGGAAAAAACTGGCCAACTGTGGTAGGAAGGTTGACTAAGAAAGGTAGCCCTGTGAGTGAGCTGCAGATCCACCAAAGACGCATGTAAAGATGTTACATGTGGATCCCATGGATAACACTTGCTGGTTTGTTCCACCTGAAAGGTCAAGAAGGTAAAAAACTGAAGCCCTCAGAGGGGGTCCTAAGCTGGGAAGTGACTTTGCCCAGACTACACAAGGAGGTAACCCCATGGGGGCCATACAAGGTGAACATGAAATTGTGTTACTTCCACTGTGATGGAATGATCACGTCTGCAGTGGGCAAGGAAAACTACATTTCTTCCAAAGCAGGGGTGTGCTGGCCCTTAGGAGAGCTGGCAGTGTGTACCTCTTCCCTTTTTTTGTATTTATTGATGCTGCATAGGCAGTATCAAATCAGTCTTGTAGGAGCACTGACATTGTGGAAATCAGCAAGCACCACTGATCAAGGCCTTTTCTGTTCTTTAGAGAGCTGGATATTAGACCTGTACCAGTACACCACTGCTTTAGGATCCTCTCTCCTTCACCTTGGCTGGGATTCAGGAAAACCACTAGCAAGTTGGTGAAGAGGAAGAAGGAAGAAAGGGAAAAGAAGGGGTTCTCTCCAAATGACTTCAAAGCTTAGAACAGACATGCACTGGGGAAAACAGACGAACTCAACAAGGAATAGGATTAGATTTATGTAGGATGCAACGTGATGGAAACCAGGAACAGATCCGATGGAGTTTCTTCAGGGTCAGGAAGCTGGGGAAGTGTTGGGAGTGTTCAGTGAGTAAGGAGAGCAAAAAATAAAGACATTTCATATTTTTATATCTTAAGTACGTTTTTTTGAACTGATTACAACTGGATGGGGTTTTCTCTTGGCAATTGAATCAGACCAGTTCTGATATTTTTGTGATTTAGAAATTACCTTTTTAAATATCACTTTATGTATCAGAGGACTACTCTTCTCCTTAGCTACTAGGAAAGAAATGCTCTCTGTAGTTCTGCTTTGAAGTCTCAAAGCAATCATTCCTCTAGGACTCTGTGATTTAAAAGTCTTAAAATTAGAGAAACCTTAAAATAGTAGTATTCACATGGGAACTAAGGCTTCTGTTTTTGTTTTTTTTTTTTTATCAATGACAGTAGTTAAAATCAGGACAAAACAGATAAGGAGTTAAGCTTATAGTTTGTATGGGGAAAGAATCAAAGGTACACCACTCCAGTTCTGACAATTAGAAAAGTCTGAAAATCTACAAATGATAACTTCCCTTGAGTTCATCAGAGAGCATCCAATGTTCTAAATTGTGAAGGGTAACAAGACCTTCCAAAAAGAGGAAGGACATATGAATGGTTTTGCCTTTAGCAACATGTGGGAGAAAGAGGTGGCCATTATAAAAATGGGTAAGAAGAAAGCAGATAAAATTTTAACTCATTCTTAAGTGCCAAGTGTGGGCTAGATGATAGCCTAAAAACCAGAAGGTTAGACATGAAAGGTGTCCAAACAATCTAAATTCTTCCTCATGTTGTTCCCTTAGGTGCTCATGAGTAAGAAGGGGGACAGGGCCAAAGACTGCTGTGAATCCTCCCTGGATGGTGCAGACATCCCTGTGAAGACTCACTGTTGCCAGGGCCAGCTAAGAAACACCACCCACTTCCTCACACCCTTCATTATATGCAGTCAAAGCTTTGAGATGAGGAGCGACTAACCCTCCACCCTCCAGCCCACACAAAGATCCAGTTCTTCTGGAAGAGGAAGAATATTAGCAAAATGCACCTGCAGCTGTGAGAGGCCATAGAAACCTTCCTGCTCTTGGACCCAAGTGAGGATTCACTCCTTATGGGTGGAGAACTAAACTGAAAGGTTTCCATTCCCCAGGAAGGAAGAAGGAAGCTCTCTGAGGCTTGGGACCCTGCACCAATGTAAGGTAGTTCCTTCCAGAGATACAAGCAGAATGTAATTGCCATAGTGCAAGGTCCAGAAATGCTGAGAAGTCTCAGGTCCCAACTCTTGAGCATGAAGGGTTTGCCTAAGACTGAGGATGGGTTAGAGGGGACTTCTGAAACCAGAAATTCAGAAAAAAACCCTCTGCCATCTGAGGCTGGAGATCAAGCACAAATGAGGAGCAATTGCTGCCACAGGTGTTTGGAGCCCCTGGAGCATTACACGCAACGGAAGCACAGCAAAGCCGAGGTCCAACTCAACTCACTGCACTGGATTTAACTTCTGGGCCAAAGGCCTTTGAGAAGAAGAGATGTGCCAGTCTCTGTATATAAATAAGATTGACTTCAGTCTCTATCATCATAGTCTATACATTCAATAAAAAATCCTGCATTCAATTTAAAAAAAAATGAGAACTAGAGTAAAAGCAGAGATGAAGAAAAGAAAAGTCATGTGTCAAGAGATAAAGCAATCAATAGAACAAGATTGGGAGAAGACCTGAATGTTAGAGTCATCATTCAAACTAGAACTGTGAAATTACTACAGTTATGTTAAAAGGCATAGAAAAAGTATGTAGTTCAACATGTATGGTTAGATGGCAGATTTCACAGAAAGTTGGAAACCATAAAAAAGAATTAAGTAAAAATGCTACAAATTACAATAGTAACAACACACACACACACACACACACACACACACACACACACACAGTATCAGGAAAGAATAACTTATTCCATGCACTTACTAGCAGACTGGGTATAAAAAGGTAATTGGTGAACTTGAAGTTGGGTTAGTAGAAATTTTCAAACTGAATTACAAAGAAAAAATAATATGAAAAAATAGAGTAGCACAAACAAGGGTGGTGGGACATCAAAGCCTCTATGATAATTGTAACTGAAATTCCAGAAAGAGAAAAGAGAACAGAAGAGATAGCAAGTGAAAGGTTTATAAAATTAGTGAAAGAATTAAACCACATATTCAGGTATCTCAGAACCAACCCACACCATGAAAAGTTAAACTCCATCATTAGTCACAACATAGGGAAACTCTAGGAAAGCAAAGATAGAGGCACCTGGCTGGTTCAGTCAGTTGGGCGTCACCCTTGGGCTCTGGTTGTGGTCCCAGAATCCTGGGATGGAGCTGTGCTGGGCTCCCTGCTTGGTGGGGTGCCTGCTTCTCTCTCTCCCTCTGCTCTTCCCCTGTTCATGCTCTGTCTCTTTCTTGCTTTCTCTCTCAACTTAACATATAAAATCTTAGCAACAACAAAAAAAAGGCAACCAAAGGTAAAAAGGCAAAACATAGAGGAACATTAACTAGAGGAGCAAAGAAAAGTCAAAGCAGTCTCCTAGTCAGAAACGGTGGATGGTCAAAAGGAATGGAAAAGCATCCCAAAAGTATCTGAAGGGGTAAAAAGTCAACTCAAAAATCTCTGTTAAATAATTAAGGTGAAATATAAACTATTTATGAAAAACAAAACCTTGAAATAATCCACTGCCACTAGAATTGCATGTTAAGAAATTCTTCAGGCAGAGGATCATGATGTAGATGGAAATTCATATCTAAACAAATGAAGATCATTGGAAACAGCAAACAGGAGAATAAACATAAAATGTAGTTTGTATTATTTTTAAGATTTTCAAATGATAATTGTTTAAAGAAAAATAGTAACAATGTATTGTAGAGTTTATGACATCAAGAGAAGGAAAATCTATGAAAACGATGGGGTAAAAGATGAGGGGCAGAAGGGAACACAGAAGTGAGATGTGGGGGGCTTCTTCACCTCTGTGCAAAGTGGGGCAGTATTTGAAATTAGACTGTGATCTGTTAGGGTATCTTGTCAACCCTATATCAGCCACCAGAGATAAAATGAAATCATGAAAATTTTAAATTAATCAAAAAGCGTGTAGATAAAGAAGAACAAGTGTCAAAGAATGGATGAGGAAAGCACAGGCAGCAAAATGGTACATTTTATTCCAACCATATTAATAATTACATTAACAGTGATTAATCATTATTAAAGGTAACTGCCCCATTAAGTTTACTCCTAAGTATTTCCCCAGGAGAAATAAAAATTTACATCCACACATAGACTTGTACATGAGTGTTCATAGGGTGATGAAGAGCTTCTGTGTCCTCCTTGTGATGTTTGTTAACAGCTGTGTGCGTTTGTCAATATGTTTCAAACTGTAAATCTTTATTTTATTTTTTTTTAAGATTTTTTATTTATTTATTTGACAGAGAGAAATCACAAGTAGATGGAGAGGCAGGCAGAGAGAGAGAGAGAGGGAAGCAGGCTCCCTGCCGAGCAGAGAGCCCGATGCGGGACTCGATCCCAGGACCCTGAGATCATGACCTGAGCCGAAGGCAGCAGCTTAACCCACTTAGCCACCCAGGCGCCCTCAAACTGTAAATCTTTAACAGAGACTGTTTAACAAGTATAAAATATATTCATTAAACCTCACTTGAAAATCTCAAATAGGTAAAAATGTTATTCCAAAAGCTATAAACAAAACAAAATATCAAAACACCAAAAACTATTTTGTTCATTAAAATTGTGTAATTTTTAAAAAAGATTTTATTTGTTTATTTGACAGAGAGAGATCACAAGCAGGCAGAGAGGCAGGCAGAGAGAGAGGGGGAAGCAGGCTCCCCGCTGAGCAGAGAGCCTGATGCAGGGCTTGATCCCAGGACACTGAGATCATGATCTGAGCTGAAGGCAGAGGCCCAACCCACTGAGCCACCCAGGCATCCCAAAATGAACAACTTACCAATAAAATATTGACTCTTCCCTCGAAGTCATGTATTTACCATTAAAGAACCCATACTATTATTGGGATGAATGAAGGAATTAAAAAAAATGTGACAAAAATGTGACAATTTAAAATATTTTTTATATTTTCTCAAATATTATAATTGATTTTTGCTTTAAAATGAGTAAAATCTAGATCTATCTCTTTAATGTGTAGTTCTCTGCTCCCCCATGAAGCTATTATTATAACACTGTTTTTTATAATTGCTGGCATTTTAGAAATGAAGAAACTAGGTAGCAATTCAAGAATCAAATGATGCATATTAGATCTTTTAAGTGCACTTTGAATTGATTCACCACTCTTGGAAATGCACAACAACTTTAAAAACGCATTGTTGTATGTACCGGGGTTTGGTCTTTTGTGACCAATTCTCTGTGAGTCTTCTTTTTTGTCTCATTCTCCCCTTCCCCTGCCAGATTTCTGTAAGCCTCTAAGACCTATAAACTGAGTTTCCTCGCCTTCTCTTTTATCAAACAACTGGGTCAAATTCTAAAAATATGAGAGAGCAGTCCCATTTGGCGGGGCATGGCCAGTCCCAGAGCAGATTAATATCGAGTTGTCCTGACTGTATGCTATTGTTCCATTTCAGATCATAAATAAAAACTAATGTGAGGAAGCCCACTGAAACAACTCTGGAAACACTCAGAGAAGGGATAGGTTCCCTGATCTCACTTTTTTGGAAATTGAAATTGACCCTGTGCTTGTCGTCATTAGCAGACCAGATTTTTAGCACCTAAGGGCCGGAGTATAAGACTAGGTTGCTTATCACACAAGCCTCTCATCCAGCAGTAAAATTCTGCATGCACATTATTCTTGTTTCTCCTTTAAAGCATGAACAGATTTCATATTGCATCCTGAGAAGGTAATAAAATATGAGAGCAAGGTTTATTTTACTGATAAGATGAGATACTTTAATATTAGCAGTAGAAAATAACCCTGATCACAGAGGACAGAGTCTGGAAATCACCTCCCCCCAATTTGCAGCCGTCTCTAGAGTTAAAACTTTGGCAGTGTGCCCTAAGGCGTGAGTATAAATCCTCACTCCATAAATGTGGGATGTTCACAGTGATTTCCTTCCAAAAGAGTACAGCAGGAAAAGGGGGAAAAACAGTCTCAAGGTGGAGAACCTGAGGACCCTGGCTCAGCCAGGTGATCAAGGTCAACGCGGACGGTGGTGGACCACAGTGACAGTGTGTATGCTTGATATGATGTGATGAGAATGGCCTTCCTCTTTGTGCTCTTCCTCTTCTAGACCGAACCCCCATCTAATATAGAGAAAACATTAGAGAAATCTCAACCGAGGGGACTTTCAGAAAGCATTTGACCCATATTCTTCAAAACAGTCATGGATGTCAAAAATAATTCTGAGAACCTGGCGTTTATCAAGAAGAGCTTCAGGAGACACGACAGCAGAACGTAATGTGGGTCTAAATGGGGTCCTGGAACAGGACAGGACATCAGGCAAGACTAAGGAAATCTATATAAGGCATGGTTTCTAATTAATAATAATATGCTGATATTGGTTCATTAATTAGACAAATATACCATATTTGTGTATGTTACTTAGGGGAAACTGAGTGTGGGGTATATAAAAAAATCTGTGTTTTCATAATTTTTGATGGATCTAAACATGTTCTAAAATAGAAATTTTATTAAAAAAAATTGGACACAGCCATGAAGGGCATCAGTCCATTCCATTTCACTGAATGCTGTTGTCGTTCAGCGACATTATTTATTAAGTGGAAAATTTAATTCTTTCGTATTTTTAACCTCATTTTATACTTTCCACATTGTCTTATATTTACTTGCTGATACTCATTGTCCCCCATTAATTGCTGGCAGAAATTTTGCTCTCATTATACTCAATAATTGCTCTATTTTCAGCTCAATATTAAGCATGAGGTGTGAGTACCATTAATTTGACCTACTTAGAATCGTGTCTGGAGTCAAAATGAGGCTTAGAGCATACAGAGTCCTGCTCCTTGTCACAGCAAAGCCGTGACAGACAGATCCAGAATTAGAACCCATGTTTGCTGAAATTCCAATTTGTTGAACTTTTCATTGCAACCTAATTCACAAAGTAATACTCACACTAGGTCACATGGAGTAGGATATACTTTGTAATTAATGAATTATCTGAGATAACATCAAATTGTTTCCCTGTTGATATTAACATTACCAGCTAGTTTCTAAAACGAGATTCTATGTTCTTCAAAAGGAACAAATAGCTACAAAAGGAATATTGGTCTTGGTTTACTGAATATCATTTTTTATAAGCAAATAACTTCACATAAAGAATTGCATAAATGGAGAATCCTGAGAACATCCCCCCATGATGCCTACTGGGGAAGGACATGGCGATCATCACAGACATTCTACTCATACTCCTCTCGCCTTCCTCTCCCTCTGCAAGCGGGAGGCTTGAAGCTGTTGACTGAGATCATTGGTGGGAATCCCACTGATGATGAGGGAAAGAGAGGAGAAAAACAAAAGCTGTACGTGTAGTTAAGGGGGATGCCCTTGGTAGGCCCACCATTGAACCTGGAGGCTACCATGCTTGTGAAAATCACACCTGCAGGACCCCCAATGCAGTGCCCAAGATTAAGGCTTCATCAGAACATTACTTCTGGAACACACAACCCCATTTATTCCCTTAGAGTTCTGGAGCTCAGACTCTAAACTCAAGGTGCTGGCAGGGCTGTGTTCCATCAGAGATGTTCCCACTTCGTTCCTTGCTTGTGGACGGACTCTCCCTCCCATAACTCTCACCTCTTCTCTCCATCACACCACCACTCATCTATAGCCCAATCCCTTCTGGCTCCCTCTTGGAAGGACACAGGTGGTTATGTTGAGGGTACAGCCAGGTAACAGAGGGGAATGACCCCATCTCGAGATTCTTCATTTAATCCCCACCGTGAGTCCTTTTTGCCTCGGCGCATTTGGGGATGGCACATTCTCGGCTTCTGAGGATGAGGGCCGTCGCAGCTTTTGGAGGACAGCGTTCAGCCCCAGCACCACTGCTTCCAAGAGTTGCTCCTTTCCGTTTGGGCTTTGCTTGCTTGCTTTCCCTCCATCCATAACAGTATCTGCTGACACTGCTCTTTTTATACATCTCTTCAACTGAAGCACTCCGGTCCGAGAACTGTTCCCATTCCCCTGTATCCTGCTCTCCCGGAATCAGAAAATTCTCTCAGTGTTTCCTCTTCCTGCTTGCAAGGAATTATTGACCTTTTCTGTCAAGAATATACCGAATAGTCTTCTCAAGGGATCTGAGTTTTACTCCCCAAAATAGAAAGAAAAAGAGGAAGGACAGAGGGAGGGAAGAAGAAAGGAAGGAGGGAAAGCAGACGGGCAGGCAGGCTCCATGCCAGGCACTTCATCCTTCCTGCCTGCCATAAACATGTGCGGAGACAAAGGAGCATATTGTCTGACCATCTGCTTGAAATGGGAGGAGAGAAAAATAGGGAGAAAAGCCACAAACAACTCACTGCAGTTGGAAGTAACAGATCCGAGTTGAAATCTAGTTTCTGCCCTGACGGACTGTTTCGAGGCCTTTGCGTGTCAAGCAGGGTCGGGGACGCCTCCCTCGCAAGGCGGTTACAAAACGATCAATGGACTTGAAAATGCCACGCGGTCATACATTAGTATTGTTTTATGTGGTTGGGAACCGAACTCCTTCCGCTTCTCATTCACTGCTGTGGTTCTGCTCTTCTGGTTGCTTTTGACCTGCAGTGTACACAACTTTGGCGGACTGAGTGAGAAATGTAATTTTTTCCCCCTCTTTAAAATTGAGGGGAACATACAGTTCCAAAGCCATTTTTTAATTTTTGGGAAATAGCCGTGCATTGACCTGTGCTCGGTTATTTTGCTGCAAAGCTATGTGAGACTAACCTCAATGATGCAATTGATTTTTTCATAGTTCCTTATGAAGCCCGTTAGGCAGCTTTCAGTGTGGAGTCCATTATTGCATGGAGAGCCATTGGCCCTTTTTATGACTGGCAATATAAGAAGGTTCATTAGCTCCCAGCACCGACACAATACAGAGAGCCAGGGCGGAGGGGCCAGGCCGGCGCTGGGCAGATGCTTTTTTCTTCCTGCTTATTAGCACTTTTTACTGGACAGTAAATCACCACCCTCGCTTGTCTGCCATGCACTCCTTTCCCAAGGAACAAACACACATAAAGGACCTTCGTGACCTGTTCTTTCTCTTCTCAGCGTGGTTATTAAAAGTTCATAGTGGCAAAAGCGAGAAATGTTTGGAGAACATGCGAAAAGTCGGCTAAGTTTGGCTTTTCGCTGTTACTACCTTCCCAGCTCCGTGCCATGGACACATTCCATGAACTGGTCAAGGCATTTTTGCTCAACGAGTTAGTGTGAGTATTTTTCAACTTAAGTGCACCTGGTTCCTTATATTTCAAACTGTATTCACCTAAACAAAAGATAACTGGGGGTGAGGTATTTAAATTCAGAAGCACCACTAGAAAGAAAAAATAAAAGCTGTAAAACCATTTTTCTCCCGAACCTGTTGACCACCCTTTGGGGAAGTATAACAAAAAATCACTAGTGACATAGAAACTCAAATCCCTCAGTAGGTGAGTTCACAAAAGCCAAGGTGGATTTCAGATGGCCTGAAAATCCCAGGGATTCTGATTCCTTGATTCTGGTTCTATTATAGTTTGATATTTTTATTCACTTTTAAACTTTCATCATTTCTTATCATATATGAAATATGTCTTCTTTGGAAAGATATGATATGCTGGATAGTAAGAAACAAAAGTTCCTTCCTCTATACTGTACAATTTCAAGCATTTCTGTGCATGTATTCAGCAATACAAAAGAATTTTGTAGATTGTTCCAGGTACACTAGGAGCAGTGTTCAGATTAATGAATACAGTCTAGTCACCCTGTTTAGGGTGTACATGTTGTACAGTTGCATGGATTCCCTGTGAAGTCCCTAGAAAGGGTCCCGTTGCCTTCAGCATCGCTTTCTCCTCCTACGTTCCCTCTTTCTAGCCCTTTTGCTATTCAAATAAGAATGTAGCAAACATCCATGAAGAAGGCACTAGGGTGTACTGTTCAACCACATGATTTGTGGGATCGCTGGGTTTTAACCCCTGCTGTATAGACCCTGCAGGTAACTGAGACCGGGGACATGTTTCGGAAGTGCTCTGAGCCTCTAGTTCCTTCAGGCACAAACAGGGATAATACTCCTCACGGGTTTGTGAGAATGAATGTCAGCATCATTTTTCACAAATTTAATTTAATTTCCTTTCAGTGTTCCAAGATTCATTGTTTACGCATCACACCCAGTGATCCAATACAATCCGTGCCCCCCTCAATGCCTACCACCAGGCTCACCCAACCTCCCACCTCCTGCGCTCCAGACCCTCAGGTTGTTTCTCAGAGTCCACAGTCTCTCATGGTTCTTCTCCCTCCTCCGATTTCCCCCAACTTCTTTCTCCTCTTCATCTCCCCATGTCCTCCGTGTTATTTCTTATGCTCCACAAGTGAAACCATATGATAATTAACTCTCTCTGCTTGACATATTTCACTCAGCATCATCTCCTCCAGTCCCGTCCATGTTGCTACAAAAGTTGGGTATTCGTCCTTTCTGATGGAGGCATCATACCCCATAGTGTATATGGACCACAGCTTCTTTACCGATTCATCTGTTGAAGGGCATCTCGGCTCCTTCCACAGTTTGGCGATTGTGGCCATTGCTGCTGTGAATATTGGGGCACAGATGGCCCTTCTTTTCACTACATCTGTATCTTTGGGTTAAACACCCAGTAGTGCAATTTCAGGGTTATAGGGAAGCTCTATTTTTAATTTCTTAAGGAATCTCCACACTGTTTTCCAAAGTGGCTGCACCAACTTGCATTCCCACCAACAGTGTAAGAGGGTTCTGCTTTCTCCACATCCTCTCCAACACTTGTTGTTTATTGTCTTTTTAATTTTGGCCACTCTAACTGGTGTAAGGTTGTATGTCAACTTGAATCTCCCTGATGGCTAGTGGTGATGAATATTTTTTCACTGTCTGTTAGCCACGGGTATGTCTTCTTTGGAGAAATGTTTGTTCATGTCTTCTCCCATTTTTTGAAATGTTAGCATCATTTATGGTGGTCCACTCTGTTCTTGGAATGCAGTAAGTACATTGTAGCAGCGTGCATTCTACAGCAGTTCAAAATGTAATGGTGCATTGTCTGTTTCTTTGGGTAAATCATTAGAAGCAGAACTGCTGTTTTCCTAGTAGGAGTCTTACTTCCAAAAAGCATCTGATGGGATGCACACTCGGAATTTGGGATGCACACTCAGAATTTGTCCTCCACAAAGCTTGTAACAATTTACATCATAAACAGTGAGGGTAGGCACTAATTTTCACCTACACTCATGAGCATTAGATGTTTCCACTGATAAAAATTTTGGTAAAATATTTTCTTATTATTAATTTCATATCTTACTTACTAGTGAGATTGCATTTTTTTAAAACACCTGTATATTTCCTCAGCTTCTGTGTTTCTTTTTTAATGGCCTGTTATGCATGCATCAACTTGTTTTCCTATTGATAACACCTTCTCAAGTAGTAAGAATTGTAATCCTTTTTTGTGACATAGTTGCAAATATTGTCACTTAACTTTTCATCCTCACCCATGTTTGCTTTTACACAGTCACAGAGGTTCAAAAATTGTTTGTGTCAACAAGTGTATTAGCTTTTTCTCTATGATTTCTACCTTGGAGGTCGTAATTGGAAACTATTTCTCCATGCTCTAGAAAAGTCAGAATGTACTCAGATTTGCTGGTTTGCCATGCTGTATTTATTTAGAATGGCCAAGGAACATCTGCAATTGCCAAGGAACATTTTGTAAAAAGATTAAAAAAATGTGATACACTTAAACCAACTGTGCTAAATATTGATGTCAGCAACCAAAGATTGGTGTAGTTTTAGGGGTCAAGAATTGACGAGGACATTCCCAAGTATCAGGATAAAATATTGTAGTGTTTACACTGAGGTCAACTGCCTCCATTATGGATTCTACAAAATCAAACATTTCCAGGCATCTGGTGGTATCCATATTAGATTTTACTTAGATGACACCATGGTTTCTGACTGAGCCCGGCTTGTCAGATTTCCTGTTAATTTTGGAAGATACCTGATGTTCCTAAGAAATTCTTTTATTGCCTAAGATAAATAAAAGGAGCAAAAGGGCAGATGTGTGACTAGACATAAAATAATCAGGGATAAAGAATATTTGAACAGATGAATGAACAAACTGTATCAGCTATCTATCATCTATAGAAATATACTTACAAATTTGCCATTGACAGAAAAAATAAGAATATGTATTATTTTTAAAACACTTGGGGGCTCCTGGGTGGTTCAGTGGGTTAAGCCGCTGCCTTTGGCTCAGGTCATGATCTCAGGGTCCTGGGATCGAGTCCCACGTCGGGCTCTCTGCTCAGCAGGGTGCCTGCTTCCTCCTCTCTCTCTGCCTGCTTCTCTGCCTACTTGTGATCTCTCTCTGTCAAATAAATAAAATCTTTAAAAAAAAAAAATAAAACACTTGGAATATCTAGCAAGGATAAATGAAACAAGACACAAAATCCCCATAGAAGGAATGCACAGACAATGTAATTACAGATGGCATCAACATGAAAAGGATCTTAGGATGATACTGTGTGCAATTTCATCAATAAATTTGAAAGCTGAAAAGATGGGGACGAATTCATGGATCTGTGGGTTCTCCTGGTAAGGCTGTATCCCCCCTGACTCAGAGGCTACTAGGTATATGAAAACACACTCCAGCATCCCCATGGCCTCTGCTGCTTGGTCTCAGCCCTGGGACAGTGGCAGCCTCCCGGAGCTTTATTAACTTGCAGGCATTTCTTTAACTTTTTTGTTATTCTTGTTTTCTTTCATGATGTGACACCCTCCCTCCATTTTCTCCATCTCAGAAGTGGATTATGACTCAGATGAAATACTTTTGTAGAGCAAGTGGTATTATTTGGAATGTCACTTGGAATCAATGGGTTTGATTACAAAAGCGTAGCACCTAATACATGAGATGAAGAATTTAAGGTACATGCCTCTAAGCCATTTAAGGACAAATTTCTTCTCTGTGGGAACATCCAGCGTCTCCATCCCTTCACAGTTCCTGGCTCCTGTGCCAGTGTGGAACCATCGTGGCGATTACAATGTGCACTCGCAGATGTGCCCAGTAGGAGAGGCTGTGACCCACAGGCTCCTTATAAAGTTTGTTCTGGAAGGGATGGGGAGTAGCTACTGCAGAACTTGGGAAGCAGGAGGTTTTGACAGTAGTGGAACTACTGTCTTCTCTTCTAGGATTTTCTCTTTCTCTTCCGCCTGTGATCCATTTGTGTTTTTCATCTGTGTTACACACAGTATGTCTTTACCCTTTAAGACACTTGCATTTTACGAGGTGGAGTGCTGTGGGGTGGTACCATTTGGAGCAACACTGGGTCTACCCTGCTCACTTACCTGAGAACTGCTGCCAGGTGCCATTTACATCTGTCCCCTGGGAATGTAAGACATCTGCACTCAGGTCCATGGGGTTGCAGTTCACTGTGACTGTGTATCCTAACATATCAAAAGCGGCAAATGTACTGGGATTTATGACTGGCTATGAAGTGTGAAATTCTTAGTTTGTGAGTGCTTTCTCCACTGATTTTCTGTTCAACAACATCTTATGGAATTTTCACAGAAAGTCGTGCTGGTTTCCAAAGTTCTTTGGCAAATATCGGCAAAGCAATTTAACAGTTTGTTTTTGAAACCTAAACAAAATGAATGATTTTCTTAGTTCTTCCTCTCTAATATCTCCAACAGCAACTGCTATCATTTTGAGAAGCAGTGGGGAGTAAATTACTAAAATAAAATAAATGTTTTAAATTCTCATCCCTGCTCTTGTCCCTCTGAATCCACACACACACACACACACACACACACACACACACACACAGACACTATTTCTGAAAGTATACAGCATAGGAATGTGTGTTTGATTTGGAACGAGGAAAGGAACCATGGCCTTCAGATGGCACGAGGTCTGGAAGCAGCCTGCACAAGGCTAACCACAGGCCCGTGACATAGTTGGTGGACCAGATGGCTGCACCTCTGCTACTTGGGTCCACTGTGCTGGTCAGCTCGTGGTTCTCGAGACAGATGCTAGAAGTCCCATCATGCGACTCATGAAGTAGGAGGAGAGGGAGAAGGCCAGCGCCCAGGGCGCTTTCCCAGACACCTAGCTCGACCACCACAGGTCACATCGAACTGACGATTCTGTTCCAAAAGGAGATCGGCAAAATATTCATGGAGAAACTTGCTACCCTTATCAATCTAGGAGTTCTGTTAGTGGGGGCGGGGGGAGGAAAAATGAGTGTTGGGTAACCATTAGAGTTTGTCCCCTCCCAGATGTGCCTGTTGAGTTTTGTGCCATGATAAGTATCACTTATTTAAAACAATAATTTAAAAAAAAAAAAAACACTAAAAACCTAGTGTCACAAGACAGTAAAATAAATGACCATGGGAGAAGATAATAGAATGAATAAAAGAACTAAGGCAATAAGAAACTCAAGCCCAGCATGTAGGGCTGAGCTGCAGCTACTAAGCTGGGGAGGAACGGGGTTCCTGGGTCGGTGGGGATCCCAGGTTTGAGAACCCACGTACTTCATTCATGGCAGTTGGAGAATGTTCTGCTTTCTGGGGACATAGAATGGGGCCTACTGGGCGCTTTCTTCTGAGAACACAGGGTCTAATATGCCTTACCCTCCTCCCGCTGCGTGGTGATTCCTCCCTCACTGGAATCCCTCTTTCCTGGCAACGGCGTCCTACCTACCTCCTCAGAGGGACCTAGGTAATCGTTTGGAATTAATGACACAAATATTTGAAGAATTCCCTAAACTCTTAGGTATGTTAATTTTTTTTTCTTAAGATTTTATTTATTTTTCAGAGAGCGAGGAGCACAAGCAGAAGGAGCCCCTGGAAGAGGGAAAAGCAGGCTCCCTGCTGAGAAGGGAGCCCAGTGCTGTACTTGGTCCCAAGACCCTGGGGCCATGACCTGAGCTGAAGGCAGTTGCTTAACTGACTGAGCTACCCAGGAATCTTGGTATGTTGATTGAATAAGTATTACATTATTTTAAGCCTGAAATTTATTATCTAGATTTGACTTAAGAAATGTCGTGCCACATTGTAGTAAGTCATCACATGATTTTTTTTTTTTTTAAGTCATGGTGTTTAAAATCATATGAATATGTTTTGACAGAAAGAAGTCTAAAAAAGAAATAAAAAGGGAATTCATGCTATACCTACCTATAATTAAAAAGAAATAAAAACAACACAGGTGTACAGTTTGAAATATGAAAGTGTAAAAAACAGCAAAAGTCCCATTCCCCATTCTGCCCTCTCTCCCCAGGGTCAGTTGTTGCCTGCTCTGTATTTTCTTCCTCCATTACTCCAGCATATCCATCTATGGGTCTCTCCTACTACTGCCCTACTGTCATCTGTCTGTCTCTATTATCTATTTATCCTTTTAAATTATATAAAATATTTACTTTGTTAATTTACTGTATTTGAAAGAACTTTCCATTTCAGAACAACAGACCCATTTTTCCCTTTTAAACACACACATACATAAATATTGGATAGTATACATGTAGGTAAGAAATAGCAAAATGAACAGAAAACTGTGAAATAACACACAGATTTGTTTGAGCTCCTTGAGCAGGGGGTTTGCTAATTTTCTCTACGTGACCCTAATTTTGGTGGCTCACTTCACATATTATCAAACAGTCTCCTTCTGAAGGACAGGTGGTTTTTAATTGCCTTGTTATTATAAACTATGTTTTAAATAAATGAATATTCATACATTACACCACACATTCATGATTTTATCAATAAGGTATATTTGTAAGAGAATTCATGTGTTAAAAAGTGCTTGTAAGGGATATTTCAGTTGATATGGCTAAACTGTGCTTTCTAAAGTTTGGTTCAACGTATTTTCTCACGTACCTTTTTTAAGTGTCCACTCCGTAATGTTGTACTTCCAAGTATCCACAAGTTAAAAAAGTAAACTAATGGTACTTATTTGAGATTTCACTAACTGTCTACATTTATAGGTGAATAAACATTGGTACAATACTAACTGTATGTACTTGAGATGTTTTCATTTATTTCAAAGTCTTCTGGGGGTTTTAACAAATTTTCTAATTTGTTATTCCTGGTTTATTGAAAATAATTGCAATAAACCTTTAGACCTTGTTATCTTTCTGCTTGCTCTAACTTTTCTAATGTTTCTGCTTAATTCTCTGAGATTTCAGATATATATATATTTATGTATCTATATATAAGATAGGATATATCATATATCCATATATAGGATATACATATATATCTGATAAGAAATAGATATATATATTAGTTTACATAGTTTATTAATATACTAGTTTTATATATCAGAGAATATAAAGGTATGTGAGTGTGTGTGTGTGCGTGAGAAAGAGACAGAGAGGATTTATGAAGCAATCACTCTGTTTTCATCTTGGTTGTTTCTTCTTGTTAATGCTGTGTAAGAATTTTTGCAAAAACCTTTACAGAATCTATTGTTATATTGCATTTCTTTTTGATCTAATAATTAAAGAATATTAATCAAGATTCTAAAAATAAAACATGCTTAAATTTCATAAATATAGCTCCTTTGGTCATGGTGTGTTAATTTTTATGTAATGCTAAATTTCATTATATTTTATTCATTTTTTAAAAAAGATTTTATTTATTTGTTTGACAGAGATCACCAGTAGGCAGAGAGAGAGGGGGAGGCAGGCTCCCTGTTGGGAGTCTGATGTGGGGGAGGGGAAGGGCTGGATCCCAGGACTCTGGGATCAGGACCAGAGCTGAAGGCAGAGACTTTAACTCACTGAGCCACCCAGGTGCCCTATTTGATTCATATTTTTTTTTACTAAATAATCCTTCATGAGATTGCTTGCAGTATTCTCTTGATCTGCAGTTTTCTGAGATCAGTGGTAGCTGGGTTCTTTTAAAGGACTATCAGAAGTGTTCCTTTTTTGGGGACACCTGGGTGGCTCAATCGTTAGGTGTCTGCCTTCGGCTTGGGTCATGATCCCATGGTCCTGGGATTGAGACCCACATTGGGATCCCTGCTCCACGGGAAACCTGTTTCTCCCTCTTCCACTCCCCCTGCTTGTGTTCCCTCTCTCACTGTATCAAATGACACAGTCAAATGAACAAATAAAATCTAAAGAAAAAAGAATAAAAGTGTTCCTTTTTTCAACAATATGGATTAACCAAATTAGTATTGAAATGATTTTACTGTTGTAAGTTTCAAATGACTTTTATATGAAACCTTCTGGATCTTATTCTTTGAAGAAAAATGTATAACTGAACTCTTTTTAATGCCTTACATTATTTATGCTTTGTTTCGAGTTTCTAGTATCTCTTGGAGCAATTTTGATATTTCCCCACAAATTAGGTTTTGTAGAAATTTTAAATTATTATAAAATATATACCCTTATTAAAAATTCTTTTGTATCTATAATTATATTCCCCTTTACTGTTGTGGTTTTGTGGTTTGATTAATTCTTTTTCCTTTTCAAAAGTGATTATTTTCAGATGGGAAAAAGTAATTATTTCCAAATTATTGCAGGGCTTTTTTGTCTGTTTCATTTCCTTGCCTTTTTTGTTCCCCCAGTTAAGCTGATTTCTTGCTTTAATGTTGTTTCTCTTAAAAAAAAAGAAAAAAAAATCCAAAACTTATGCACTACATGGTAAGTATGGTTAAAGGTAAACAAAAACCATCCCTCCGATTTATTTGTGTAATAATTTTAGACTATGAATTTTCCTATGAGTGTAGATTTAGCCATATCCAATAAGCTTTAATGCATAAAGTTTTGATTATAAATAAAAATAATTTATTGGGGCACCTGGGTGGCTCAACAGGTTAAACCTCTGCCTTCAGCTCAGGTCATGATCTCAGGGTCCTGGGATCGAACTGCTCATTGGGATCTCTGCTCAGCAGGGAGCCTGCTTCCCTTCCTCTCTCTCTCTCTCTGCCTGCCTCTCTGCCTACTTGTGATCTCTGTCTGTCAAATAAATAAATAAAATCTTTAAAAAAATAATAATTTATGTATCTTTAGTTTAAGTACTGTTTACTGAGGTTTTAAAACTCCCAGATAACTATTTTTTGTCTATTTTTACAATTATTTTATAATTTTATTCCCCATGGTCAGAGAACACTATATTCTTCTTACATTTTGAAATTTATTTGGTCTCTCTTTATGATTATATATGCTTACAATTTTGACTCAGTGTTTTATAAAACTTGAAAGTATGTTTCCATCAAGATATTTTTATTAAGTATCCATTAATTTAATCTCATAAATTAGGTTATTTTGATTCCCCACGTATTTCCTTGCTTTTGTGTTTTTGCTTTCCCAGGGACTAGAACTGCAATTTGCCACAGTTCCTGAAATGTGTGATTTTTTACTTACATTGCAGCCTATCTGCTACATAAATATTTATGCAGAAAACCTCACTGAACATTGTGCCCCTCGTTATTATACAGTGTTTCACCTGGTCTCATTTCACATGCTCTGCCTGTGGAAAACACACTCAGCTTTCTTTTTGTGAAGCCTTTTCCCGGGGATTTTTAGCAAAGTTTCATACTTAACAAATAATAATATTTCATTTTTTAACTGTCTTTTTGAGTCAAGTGTATTTTAATGAGTTTATTCCATATTTATTTGTTGATATAGATAGTTGGGCTGAATTCTGAAATCCTGCATTTGTCGTGTTTTTGGTTACCTCACATCCAATTAGATTGTAGATTTAATAAGGCTCAGGGCGCTCACCCCG
Source organism: Mustela nigripes (assembly GCF_022355385.1). NCBI lineage: Eukaryota > Metazoa > Chordata > Mammalia > Carnivora > Mustelidae > Mustela > Mustela nigripes. The sequence continues at coordinate 146,176,059 of NC_081561.1, read as the reverse complement.
CAAGTAAACATTGGTTCCTCCCGTTAGGGGCTGCAGAGCCAGAACACGAAGGTTAGCGTTTGAAATACCGAATCTTGGCTCGCAGGTGGCAGCGCCTGTGCTCCGAGCCGAGGGCGCTTCGGAGTCCACCCGCGGTGACGCCTCCGGAAATCGCGGGGAACCCGCGCGGTTAAACCAGCGGCGCCCGTGCTTGTTTCTGTGCTCGACCTTGTCCACTAAAGCTAAGATTTCCTCCCGAAAGCGATCTCCGAGATGATCGACGTTACGCGGTCCTCACCGTGCGACGTGCCCCACAGGAAAAATGATGGATAATGGCCCCGAATTAGCCGCTGAGAGCAGGAACAGCAACGAAAAGGGTCTGTTTATTCCAGAAGTCATTTGCGGTGCTTTTGGCAATGGATAGAAATTGCTCGTTATTAAGCACTAATTAATTTGTCAGCGAGTTTATGGACTTGCCGGATGCTCTTTTTTCTCATAAATATTTTATTACTTTGGTCAAGTAATTAAAGTTTCCTAAACGGCTCGTGTCTCGCGGTGCAGCTCCTCTGTGAATCACAATGCACTCGGCGCGAGCCTGTCCGCGGGTCTGTCCCGCGCACCAGGAGCGGCACCCCGGGACCCCCCGCCAGGCCCGCGCGCCCAGGGAGCGGCGCCTCCGCCCGTGCGGCTGCGAGACCTGCTCGCCCACCGCTTCCTGCCGGGCCGCAGGACACTGCGTCCTCCTGTCGACGGTGCGGCACGGTTCCCGCCTGGGACCCGAACGTGGGACGGAGCCGGGGCCCAGGCGCCGCGGCGCGTGACGCACGGCCGTGCTCTGCTCCGTGTCCCCTTGTCTAGTGTTCGGTCCCTGCACCGGGAGCGTTAAGATGCACGCGGACGCCGCCGTGGGGACGAGCGGAGGTCGCCGTGGGGACGAGCGCGTGCAGGCGAGGACCTCGCCGTCCCGGAAGGATGCGCGGCCGTGGTGAAAGGGCCGTGCCATGCCGTGCGGAGGGGCCGCTTCTTGCCCCAGACCCGCGGGTGCCCGGACACCCGACGGGGCGGAAACTCGGCTCCGGATGCGGCCCTTGTCCCTCCGCTGCTGCGCCATCCTCTGCACGCCGCCCCTGACTGTGCTTTTGTCGCTTATCCGCGGGGAGGACGGGGCCTGCCCCGTGGACAGCCCCGGCCTGGCCTCGCAGGTGCTGCGCCCCCTGCACCCCCCGCACCGGCCCCTGACTCGGAGTCAGGTTGCTCCGCTCTTAGAGTGCCACGTGTGCCCGTGATGGCTTATCGGGACCATCCTGCATCCCGCTCCGAGTGGCTTCATTTCCCCCAAATACATCGTCCTGGAACGCGCGGCGTTAACTCGACCATAGACGCTTTGTCGTCGTCGGCAGGAGCTCCGGGTTCCGGGCAAACTGGGCGCCGGTCAGCTCGTTTGTGCTCATGCCGGGGAGTCCTGGTCGTCATCCGAGGTCGCCGGTGGGGTCTGCGGCTGGTGTCTGGGGCCTCAGACCCCCCAACGCGCCCTCGAGCTGTCCCGTGCGCTCACCACCTGCGCCTCCCATAGAAAGTTGGTTCTCCGTGTGGGCCTCCATCCAAAGAAAGTGAGGATTCCAGAGCGCACGTTCAGGGGCACCTGGGTAGCTCAGTAGGTTCAGCCTCTGCTTTCCACTCAGGTCATGATCTCAGGGTCCTGGGATCGAGTCCCGCTCAGCGGGGAGCCTGCTTCCTCCTCTCTCTCTGCCTGCCTCTCTGCCTACTTGTGATCTCTCTCTGTTAAATAAATAAATGAAATATTTAAAAAGAAAAGTGCACGTTTAGGGCTTCGGAGACTCCCGTTCTTGGCGTCAAGCGCGGAGAGCCAGCCGCACTGCGGCGGACCCGCAGGGGCGCCCTCAGTGCGTGTGCGCGGGTCGGGTTGTGCTCGTGCGGGGCAGGAGAGACGCCCTGTTCCTGGCAGTGCTGCGGGGCCGCTTTCCCCGCCCCGGGTGCGAGCAACGAGAAAATGCGATGCGTTTCCCCAGTGTTTGTGTGGTCATAGCACTAGGGAGTTGTTGAAGGTTGGTTTGTTGGTTTTCTTTTTTTTTTTTTTTTAAATCATATATGAATATTTTTAAATCGTGTTTTTGTAGGCAAGTGAGTACACTTGGATGAGTGTTGTGGCCACGCCCGTTTCCATTTGTAAATAGTTCAGTATGCACCGCAGGCAAGACTTCTCATATTTGGCAGGGCTCGCTCCTACTTTGTCTGTTTGTTTGTTAAGATTTTATTCACTTATTTGAGAGAGAGAGAGAGAGCATGAGAGGAGAGAAGGTCAGAGGGAGAAGCAGACTCCCCATGGAGCTGGGAGCCGATGCGGGACTCGATCCCAGACTCCGGGATCACTAGGGGAGCTGAAGGCAGCTGCCCAACTAGCTGAGCCACCCAGGCGGCCCCTCACTCTTAGTTTTTACTTTTATTCTTAGAATGTTGGATTTGCTTGCCTTTTATGGACCTTCACTCTGAGTTAGATGTGCTGATAGTTTATGTGTACGTCGTGCAGGTACTTATGTAAATGATAAAAAGCTATGCTCAGGGAGAAAACAAAAACAAAACAAAACAAAACAAAACAGAGCAGTGGGCTTTCCATTGCTGAGCCATGCTTTTCCCTTCCTTCGGATCTGTTTCTTTATCCATAAAATAATGACATTTCAGCAGGTGTCTTATTAGTTTCTGTCATTAGTTATATGTGTCTTTCATTTTTGGTGAAAAAAGAATCTTTTTATTTTTGACATTCGACATCTAACAAATATAAAATTGTAAAATACTAAAATATACTAAACACCATAGTGACATTAAACATATTTAAAAACTTCTTCAAAATTCAAAGAGACAAGGCACCATAGCCAATAGGAATCCAGTTATTGAACCTGATCTGTTTATGGAAGATTATTCCCAATAAAAAGTCACAAGTTGAACATATGTATAAATAGAACTAATCTGTTTATATATATACATTTCTACTTTTATTAAGGTATGTGAATATTCTAAGTGAAAGAATGTTCCATATTGAGAATGAATTAAAAAAAAAATGTTACTGTCTTTAACCATGGCCAATTGGAAAACTCATTCCTGTACATAACTGTAAAACTTGCATGTGTTTATCCTGGCATTATTTTAACTTTCTCTTGTATTATCTCTTCATTAATTTTCTTTGGTAATTAAAAAAATGAATTATAACAATGATAGTGGTATTCCTCTATGAGTTAATAATTAGCAATGAAGTTTCAAATATCTGGTCAGTGATTGGCTATTTATTTGGTTTTTAGTGATTCTTCATAAATATTCACCAAATAAATAATAAAGGATAATTTTATTTACCAGCTATGGAAATATTCTTCAACATTTTTTCTTTGATCTTTGTCTGATTCTCCTCTTGTAAAAATTTGACTTCTGCCCTTTATGGGCAGCTTGTGTTTTTATAATCATTTAGTAAAACCTGAAAATTCTTTTAAAAATCCAAGTCTTCTAATTCAGAAAGAGCTAATGAATTCCCAGGTGAACTGATACTCTGTTGTTTGAGCTTAACTTTTTAAAAAAAATTTTAAAAATAAGCATAAAATTATGAATATAAGTAATTGTTATCCTCCACATACAAAATTCCTATTAAAGATGCCATTTGCGTCCACTAACCTTGCCACTGTCTCATTCAGGGCATATTTAGGGCACCTTTGAAATTCATTCTGGAGCCTGGGATCCAGTTGTCGAATGTTGTAAGTGGTAGTTGACTTTTGTCTTGTGTGTGTCTGTGTGTGTGTGCATTGTGTTACCAATCTACTGTTATCCAGAGTCCAAAGTCCTCAACAGTCAACCCATATATTACTTTTTGGGACCAGAAATGAGATATATTTATAAAACAATGAATTTTATTTTATTTGGTCTTCTGAAGTTCCTAAAGTTAATTTGCTCAGAAACATTATAAGACCACTATGAACGATGCCAGCTTCATTGTAATGAGAGCACAATCTTTTATAATGAATACTTTAGAGTCGTAAATAATAGAACTTCAGTTTAGGTTGGTTTAAGTAAAAACATAATCTATCAGATCAAATGACCAACGAGGCTGGCTCCAGGCATGGCTTGACCAAGAATCCAAACGTTACCTGCTCTTGTATCTACCTGTCAGGATACCCTCAGCTACCGTGACTCCACTTAAGCTCTGTAACCAGAAATCCAAGTCCAACTGAGAAGATTTGCCTCTGCATGGTTGCTTCAGAAAGTGGATCCTGGGACCCACTCTCACAGGATCAAATTGGATCCAGGGGGATGGAATCACTTTTTTTTTTTGACAGATCCTAGGCCATGAATCTATCACTAAATCAATGGGGCAAGGGGAGTTTAATGTTTCATTGGTCAGATTTGTGCCACAGTCTCCATTCCTTGGTTGGTGTTGAAGCCCCACCCCAATCAATGCCGGCAGCTGAGTAGCAGGAAACTTACTTGTTTCCTCAAAGCAAATCTATTAATGAAAGAATATATAATTAAAGAGGTTGGCTTTGGTAGAACAACCAACTAGCCTACAAAGTGATGCATTTGAAGCCAAAGATTTTGGCTTATATTGTTTTGTTTTTAGGTAGAGAAGGTACATGAGGGAGTAGGTGGCAGAGAGGGGCAGAGGGAGAGGAAGAGAGAGAATATTAAGCAGGCTCCATGACCACCAGAAGCCCAACTCAGGACTCAATCTCACCACTCTGAAATCATGACCTGAACCAAAATCAAGAGTCAGACGCTTAACCAACTGAGCCATCTTGGCACCCCCGGCATATATTGTTAAAGCATTTCTTACCATTATTATATAGTAACCAATAATATATATGAGAATTTACATAAGGAAGTCTTCATAAAAGTTAGTTTTAAAATTAGTTTTATTAAAAGTGTTAAAGAGATGTGTGGATTCAAATTCATGCTCTTAATAAATTTTATTACTTCTTCTCCATTCATCATACTCTGTAGAAAAACCAGATAAGGAACTGGCTTCACCATTATTATTTTTTTTATTTCTTTTAAAGGAAAACTTTACTTACTTACACACAGCTCCATGTTTAGAGATTTTCCCAGTACGACTTGAAAATTAAATAGTCGAATTTTTTCACTATTGTAAATTTAGTTAAAATCTGTAAACTTAGTTAAAATTAGTTAACAATCCATATTTTTCATGCACTGGTGTTAGAAGTTTCACTGTTTGGGGCTTCACTCTCTCTTACAATCAACTTGTTCTTATATTTTTATCTGATAAGACACAAGTTAATACTTGGAGAATTTATTATTAGGTAAATGACAATTTATCATCCATTTTTTTTCATACTCTATATTTGGATTAATTCCCAAAACATCCTTTATCTTAGGGAAGCCTCTAGTCGAGTCACTATTTCTCTCTTTCTATTATAAAGCCATATAATACCACTTATTTTCTAATTTTTTATTTTACTAATATATCAAGAAGGTGTCCCGAGAACACAGAGAAAGGGTAGTAGAGATAAGAGAGGAAACAGCTTGGTTACCAAGGGAGCAGGAGTAGGCTTTTCAGGGACTGACAGGTCACATTTTGTAGTATTGGTATTTGTGTTATATAGTAAGTGGAATTTCATTGAATGCCTCAGATGTGTATTATTTTCTCTAATTTTTTAGTGTTAATGTGTAAGAAAACATTGGAATCTGATAAACATAATCTTTTTGGTATAAAAGACATTATCTAATTCTTCCTTTAATGGATTTTGAAAAGAAAGGTGTAGACTGAATATAAAGTAAAAAGCACATTTTTATTTTGTTTCTGTTATTGAGTTTATTTTTTTGGTCTTTCATGTCATTTACACACTTCTAAAAATCCTATGGAAATGATTTTAATGGGTAAAAATTGAGAAGAAGAAAGTTGTTCCTGTTGCATATAATTTGTTTTCACTATTTTAACAGTTATATATGGAAAACACATCCATTAGTTAACTGCTAATGTATAAAACTGGAAAATTTTCTATTTCTATAATGAAAAGCTCTAAGGAAATAGTCCTCAGGTAAGAGAGAGGAAATCTGTTTTATAGCAATGTGCCATTATTATCTCCTTTCACCACTTACTTGCAAAAACCGCAGTCACTAATCATGGGAGAGATAGTACGTTCTCACCCAAGATTCATGGGCTCCTGCTTCATTTCCAGGTTCTTGTGTGGGACCTTCCATGTGGCTTTGGCCAGGGAGCTGTGAGAGTCCATGGTGGTGAAGACCTGGGACCTCTCTGTAACTCTCTTCCTTGCCCACAAAAATCTTGGAGGCCATCTATGCCATAGGGCACAACCATGAGATTGAGGACAGCTGGTCTACCTAATTTGGATTTTGCGTGAGTGACAGAATTATTTTTTGTTGAACTACCGAGGTTTTGAGACTTGGGCACCCTGGCAGGTTAAATTAATCCAGATGCACACATCAAATTTTATTTAAAATCTTTGTCTGACTTTCAATTTTAAATGTCTCATGTGTAATTCTTGTAAACAAAACTTGGGGGAAAAAATGAAGACAAACACTTGGTGCCATCCAATGTTAGCACCATAATTCTTTGATGGTCCAATAATGCTGGCCATTTAACTCTCGAGACTCCCAGGATATGATATTGCTGCTCTAGGTAGCTATGTCGGCTCTATTTTTATTTTGAAAATCTTTGTTGGTAAGAAAATTATTAAGTTCCCTGGCATTGGTTTATTGGCACTGATTAATAGTGATCAAAAGTTTGTCTTGGAGTTCCAAGTAATTGAACTATATTTTGTTCTTTTTGTTTATTCTTCTTTATAACAGGCTAGTACTTACCCTACTAATTTAATTCTAATTATGAAACATTCCTGAAGTGTGAAGGGTTATAAGAAAAGTTAAATAAAGAATACTAGTGAACCTGTCATCCAGATTAAGAAATAATAAATGCAAAGACTGTTAAAATCATCTGTGTAAACTTTATAGCTCTCATTATGCAATCAGCCATCTTTCCCATCTGACTTTCTAAAATTAATCATGATCTTGAATTAGGTATTTAACATTTAGATTTATTTCTTTATATATTTGCTTCCCACATATGTAAATTGTACAATGTATGATATATCTGTGTTGACATCGAGCATTAATTTACTCAAGTTTTTGTCGTCTCAAGTATTCTGTACTCTAATTCAGTTTTGTGTCAGTTCTGAGCAAGTAGCGGGCATCTGATAAATATTTTTAAAATTGAATTGGAGAGATGCCATGCATTCCTCAATTTCAGATTCACAATTACCTAAAATATTTGTGTTAATTTCCATCCAAGTATATATAATATTTTTCTTGGGATTATTTGAGATTATTTTTCTTTCTACCTGGAGAATGACTTTCTTTTTGCTTAAATGTTATATGTCTAGATCATAAAAATCAGAAATACTCACTCTCCTAAAAATTAGGTAACAATTATTGTTTTAACAGTCAATATTTAAGTTTATAAACTAGTCACTATGTAAATTTTAGCCACAACACATGCTATATTTCAGATCTTTCAGTGTGTCAAGGATTATAGTTGAATACTACAACTTAAAAATGTATACTTTTTTGGAAACTGAAATGAGATATACAATAAAGTAAGAAGCACTGGTCACGACATGGAGAAATTGGTCTTCTCAGACCTTGCTGATGGGATTGAAACATGGAGCAGTCACTTTGGAAAATATTTTGGGGGATTCTCAAAATGTTAAACACGCCTTTACCATACAGTCCTGCAATCCCACCTCTAGGTGTTTACCCTAAAGAATTAAAAATATATATTCACACAAAAATGTTTGTATGGAAATGTACAACAGTATGGCACATCATAGGTAAGAAGAAGAGAACAACTCAGACGTGTTTCAATGGATGAATGGGTAAATCCAGTGTGGTATACCCATAAGCTGGGATATTAGTCAGCCATAAAAGTGAATGAAAGGCCAGCACGTGCTACAACTTCGAGGGACCTTGAAAGCAATATGCTAAGTGAAACAAGTCAGAAACAAATGGACAAATATTATATGATTCCACGTTTATGGGATGTTCAGAATACCCATATCCGTGGAAACTACTGCACTGATCAGTGTTTGCTAGAGGTAGGAGGAGAGGGGGCATGACTGCTAAATGAGTATGGGGCTTATTTTGGGGATGGCGAGTGTTATGAAATTAGATACTGTTGGTGGTTGCACACCTGGGTGAACGTACTAACAGGTCATCCCCTCCTCTCGTACTGTATACTTGTAAAAATGGGTCTTATAGCATGTCAGTTATAGCTCAATATACCTCTTATTTAAAAAATAAATTTAGACCTATATCTTTGAAATGCAGAAATGTTTATTATTTCACTTATTTACTTGATCAGTTTGTTGGGTTATGTATTGACATACCTCTTTTCCAATACCCATTTAGCGAATATGTATTAGTTTATTATCAATAAGAAGCTATGTTTTATATAAAGGTGTGCACTTTTATCAGCAGCTATAATTAAAAAATGATCCAATATAATACTTGTGCCCTCACTCCTCAGAGCACTGTCATTCCCATCAGCTCTGAGGTTTATATTCCCCAAAAGGAACAATCAGGCTGATGAGGACAGATACTGCTTACCTCACAGAGCCGCACCATCTGTCCCTACCCTCTTATTTTACGCATGATCAGATGATTTGAATCCAGCGCCCAAGCTTTCTAACTTTGCTCCTTGACTGAACTCGTTGACTAATTTAACACGGCTCAAGAAAAAGACCTTGGGATTAAGACTTCATGCCTCCGTATCATCAGAGTTAAAAGACCAGCTTCAAATAAATATTTTGGGTATCACTTGTAGGCAGAGAAGTCTTGTCACTAATACATTGGAACTCAAGAACCCTAGTCCAAAATATTTCCAGACCAGCTTTTGGGACACCAACACCTGCTAAGAGGTAGATTCTTTCCCCTGAGCTGCTTCTAGAATAAGACAAGCACCATTAAATTCTGTACCAGGAAAGGCTGTTTTGAGAGTGCAAGTCCCTTAGAATGTGGCTCAGGGACTGTTTTTAGAATCATCTGTCATATAAAAGGGTATTATTGTTTATTTTATAATGGAGACAAGATATCTTTTTAGAACAGAAGACCCTTGAGAGGACGTCACAGGATACTGTATATTTTCAAGAGTACAAATGAGGTGCTTGAGTGTAGGGAAACAGTGATTCAGGAAATGGCGCACCTCTAGACAATTCTTTGGGCTTTTGAATGGCTGCTCCGTGGACTTGAATCAGTGATATCCGTTATCATGCCGCCGTCGGGGTGCTCAGAGCCAAGCCGGGCATATATAGATGGCTGAGCAAGTAAGGTGTAATGAGGGAAAAGCTGTAACCAAAGATAACTGAAGAACTAAACAAATTAAATGCATAAACAACTACTATTTTCTGGATGTGGAGGAGGAATACTGGAAAAAGAAATGTTATTGGATGTGAGGCCGGAAGTGAGTGGACAGGGCAGGGAGGGATGTTCTCATTAGAGAGAAACCAGGGCAAAGGCATGTTCATGTTTATGAATTAAACAAGTGGTGAATGCATAAGATGCTTGAGAATGAGTAGCTTTTGAAACCTACAGCCAAGTTACGAAGGGCATTATAGATGCTAAAGATTCTCTTCCTTATTTTTGGAAGGAATTGTTGGCTATTTGTGGTGTTTTTAATGATGAAAAATTTCATCATTAAATTTTAAATTCATCAAATTTCCGAAGCACAGGGAGAGTTACTACATACCTATCAATAGCTCTAAAAATAATCAACTCATGGTTAATCTTGCTTATCTATACAAAACAACAAAAACACACATTTTCTCCATCTCCATTATTATTTTGAAGTAAAGGCAAGGATTCAATGTATTTCATCCATAGATATTTCAGTGTGTGTCTTTAAAAGACAAGAACTCTGAAAGCATATAACCATACCATGATCTTACCTAAAACAGTAAAAATAAATTACAATAAATAACAGTATGATTGGTCTTCAACTGTCTCATAGTTTTTCAGGTTATTTTTGGAGTTGGTATCAAAGTAAAGTTCAGACATTGTCATTACTGGGTGTAAATCTTAAATCTCTTAAGCTGAAGGCATGCCCAACTCATGTTTTCCTTGAAGTTTTATTTGTTGATGCAGTTGGTCCTCTGTCCTATACTCTGTAGGGAAATCACTGGGTGCATCCTTGTGGTATCCTATGATGTTTATCTCTCTCTGATTTTTCTGCAAATTGGTAGTGAGACCTTACGGTTTAATGTGAAATCAAATTCTGGTAAGACTAACTTTGAGGATGTAGTCAGCTTCCTCCATCAGGAAGAATAAATAGTTATCTTTCTTTTGTGATGAGAAATGTTCATAAGGATGTTTAAAACCTTGGTCCACAGTTTCATTAGGTGTCATAAAAGGTAATAACTTACTATTCACTTATTCGTCCTTCATTTATTAGCTGGGACAGTTCCATGAAAGAAGACTTGTTATTACATCTGGTCATGCTGTGAGAGAACTCATAAAAGAAAGGGAAACTAAAGGTTTTTTTACTTTTACTAGTTTTGAAACTAGTGAGTAGGTTCCCTAGTATCTTGACAAGGTGACAAAAAGTTATTTTTTCATTTGTTTTTGTATCTTTTAGAACTAAGAGATTTAAACATATTTGTGGCATTCAGTCGACTATGGTTTGCACTTACTGATGTGCAGATTTTGACTATTTTTGGCTGATAAGTATCTCTTCAATTTGGCTCCTGGATCTTTTTATAAACATCTTTTTCTTTTTTCATTATGTTCAATTAGCCAACATATAACACATCACTGGTTTTTGATTGTGAACATTTTTAATGAAAATATAAACTGTGTATCATTGAATTTTCATAGATTAGAGTACCCAGTTGAAGAAAAAAGAATGTCACCAGAACCCTAGAAGCTGACCTTTGGTAAGTGTTAAGTATCCAAACGGGGTGGAGGGCAGTGCTGGAGACAAGATTTCTTCCCATTTCACAAAACCCTTTCCATTCATCAGGAGGGGTATGCAAAAAATCACTTGGGAACGATTCAGTTAATCTTTACTCAGTAGAATTGGAAGTCTAGAGTCTTCCTTCCATCAGAATAATCTGATTTTAGAATGTATTCACAGGTTCCTAAAGGGATTATAGGACCTGGAATAACTAGTGTTTGCAGATAATGAGCCATTTTTTAGGGAGGGAATTTTTCTTTGGTAACTTATTCTTGTACAGAGAGCTTCCCCTTACATAACCTATTCTTGATCAAGTGTCACTTCTATATGAGTCATAGCCCTGTATGCTAATTTGAATGTGGTTTGCTAGTCTTAGGTGTTTCAGGAAATGAAATCAGTTAAGGAATTTACAAACAGGAAAATAAGTCATGGGGAATTGTGGGAAACCAATATTTATGAAACCATATTACGTGTCCCCTACTGCCTTTGGTGCTTTCCATGAGTATCACAACTAGCCCTTACCAGCAGTCCCTGAGCAAGTAAAATTCTCTGTTTTATAGAGAGAGACAATAAAACAAAACTGAGGATTTAAAAAAAGTAAAGTGACCCATTCAAGAACACATGACTGGCAAGTGGCTGACCCTGAGAAACGCAATCCTTTAAACTACGACTCACTTTTCTTTTACAGTATACCTTTGTTCCTCTTCACTCTCAGGTTGCAAGAAGAAAGATTGTACTAATAGTCTCTTAGAGTGGATGGAAACTTGCCCCCAAGTGTTCTGACGATCTCACTGTTAAAAATCAATAAGTGTCCACAGGGGTCAAGTCTATTAAATTTATAGTGGTACGCTATCTTAAGTTATCAATACTTGTCTATATCTATACAAGTCATTGAAGATGTAGGAAAGACACTGGGAGATGTTCTGTACAACGCTTTGTCGATACTTACTCTGCCTACAGGTTAATCATTACAAAGGACTGTGAGGCTCATTTCCTTATAATTGAAATCACAGAACTCATCTCAAGAGAGGCCCAGAAAGATGTCCCCACGTGGCATGGGACATTAGTCTAGGGAGAGGCTGCTTCTCCTGGGGTTACTTGGAAATAGGCAGAATCATTGGAGACATTTTCTCTTGGTAATCTGGCTTCCGAAGTTCATTACACACCTGGAGTTGTGCTCAGGAAATATGGGGAAAATAAGTAACCACCCTTCTTTATTACTGTGGTATTTCCACTCTCGGGAGCATCCAAGGACAGCGCTGCTGAAGATAAGCACTGTCGGAGAAGACAAGCATAGCAGCTTCCCTGAGGTGGCTGAGCCTCGTGTTTCGGTGGCCGGCTTCTCTGTGTTCCTGTGTTTGCACCCCACACTGATTTTGCCGATAATGCTTTTCACATGAATAAATCACTGTTTTGTTGAAGATTTTATCACCCATTAATAATTTTATTTTTAATTAGGAAAATATAGGGTTTTTAAAAAAAGATGTATTTATTTATTTGAGAGAGAGAGTGTGTGTGTGTTGGGGGGGGGGGGTGGGGCAGAGGGAGAGGCAGAGAATTTTCAAGTAGTTGCCCACAATGGTCTCCCTGCCTGATGTGGGGCTCCATGCTGGGCTCGATCCCAGGACCCTGGGATCATGACTTGAGCTGAAGGCAGATGCTTCACCGACGGAGCCACCCAGGCATCCCAAGACTAAGGGATTTATCAGAAACAAATTGTGAATTGAATATTCTGTTCCATGGGGCTAACACATGGGTTCTTTTTTACCAAAATCAGAATGTAACAGGGAAGCATTTTGGAGCAGGTGACAAAAACAGAGTTTTTCTGGGGTGCCTGGGTGGCTCAGTGGGTTGGGCCTCTGCCTTCGGCTCAGGTCATAATCTCAGGGTCCTGGGATTGACCCCCTCATAGGGCTCTCTGCTCAGCGGGGAACCTGCTTCCTTCTCTCTCTCTGCCTGCCTCTCTGCCTACTTGTGATCTCTGTCAAATAAATAAATAAAATCTTAAAAAACAAACAAACAAACAAAAAAACAGTTTTTCTTCTCAGTTCTAACATTTGAAAAAGTCTCTCCCAGGGGACACCCCAGCCTAAATGTGGCGCATGTGTTTGGCTCACAGGCTACAACAGCTGCTGCCCCATGTCCTCATTCTCCAAGGACGGACAGCTAATACCTCCATTAGTCCTCTTCTGTTGTAATTCGGTAACTGAAAATCAATTCATTCACAAGGAAATGGAATTGATGGAACATTATCTTTTAGATCCAAATGCTCTTCTTGTTTTCATCCTTTAAAGATAATCTCTGTCATCATTGCGTATCCTAGCAGAGTCTGTTCAAAGTAAGAGATAGTACCAGATAATCTAGGCAATTTGTCGTTGGATTATCATATGTTTAGCGGAGAGTACCACTGTACCAAAAGAGTTTCGCTGGCCTTAAGAGCATGATGGAAAGTTTGACGTCTTTATTTTTCATTCATTCATTTATCTGCACAAGATAGAACTTGTGCCGTGAAAAAGGAAAGTCTGCAAAATCACCATGCTCTCTTTCTCCCCAGTGCCACGTGACCTTTCAAGAAATTAGGAAATGGGATACCCCCTTTCTTCACTTTGTCAAAACTTTGTCTCAGAAAAGACTTGATGAAAAGGTATGCATGACTGATAATTATATCACACCTTTCAGATTTTTCTTTAGCTATGTGATAGAACTGTAATATAAAAAGAAAGATTTCCTGAGAACTTAGAAAAGGTCTGTGTAGCCAAGGATATACTTTAGTATATAGCTGCCTATTTTGTCCATTTAAAAGAAATTTTAACATTTTTAATATACACTCTTTTTGGGGTGCCTGGGTGGCTCAGTGGGTTAAAGCCTCTGTCTTCAGCTCAGGTCATGACCCCAGGGTCCTGGGTTTGAGTCCCACATCGGGATCTCTGCTCAGCAGGGAGCCTGCTTCCCCCACTCTCTCTCAGCCTGCCTCTCTGCCTACTTGTGATCTCTCTCTGTCAAATAAATAAGTAAAATCTATAAATATATATAAATATATATATACACACACACATTCTTTCTGGTATCAGTCTATGCAGGGCAAATTCATCTGGGGCTTTTCATTTCTGCAATTTTTTTTTTTAAGGTTTTATGTTTTCATTGATGTGAGAGAGAGAGAGCAAGAGAGAGAGCACAAGCAGGGGGAGTGTCAGGCAGGGGGAGAGGGAGAAGCAGGCTCACTACTGAGCAAGGAACCTGATGTGGGCCCTAATCTCAAAACCCTGGGACATGACCTGGGCTGAAGGCAGACACTTAACCGACTGAGTCACACAGGTGTCCCTGCACTGGATTTTGTATTTCCTTTTGACCTTGCTGAACTCTAGGGAAATACAGACCTCTATTGATTTACATCCACTTGCTCATATGTCATCTGGCCTAAGACTTGAGGTGCATGAGGACTTTCAGATAACAGAAGTCAGAACTATTATTGTTTCAGTTGGTGACATTTATGTTATCTTCGGCCTTTAAAAATAGCAATTCTAGTATTATAAAAAAGAAAGTTCCAGGTTATGGGTCACCATAATTAGGTCACTGGGTTAAAAAAAATTATATTGAATAATTATCTCTAATTGAAATACAAATGTTTGGTTGTTGGTCTTATTATTTTAGTCTTTCTCTATATTGTTAATTTAATGATTGGCATTGACTTACCAGTATTTATTTAACAGGCCTCAGATTTAAATCATGTGATGGGAAGGCAGCCTCCAAGCAAGAGACTTTTACCTTTGCCATGTGAAATGTATTAAATATTATAATATTATGAGCATATAGAAAGATGTTACACATTTACCTAACCTGTTTCCTCATGTCATTCAAACGACCTCAAAAAAAGTTTTGGTCATTTTAATTTCACATTATTTATTTATTTATTTATTTATTGTTATTTATTCTTTTTGATTTATTTATGTGCTTTGATTGAAACAATTATTGTTTCAATTTTACAAGGACCACTAAGACCCTTTGCTCTTGTGGCTTCTCTTAAAATGGACTCCATTGTTCTTGGCATGACAGGATTCTATTTTTTCTCTTTTTCAAACTCTGTGAGAATGGAGTTTTCCTTTGTTTTATTCATTGCTGTATGCACAGGGGATGAGTACAGGCATGTAGCTGGTGTTCTTAAGATATGGAAGGATGGATAGAAGGATCAATGGATGGATGAATGGACGGATGGAAGGATGGACGGACGGATGGAAAGATGGATGGATGGATGGATGGATGGATGGAAGGGTGGATGGGTGGATGGATGGATGGACGGATGGAAGGG
>NC_081561.1:146148380-146160399 GCF_022355385.1 Mustela nigripes | reverse complement strand
GGATGGATGGATGGATGGATGGAAGGAAGGGTGGATGGATGGATGGATGATGGATGGATGGAAGGATGGATGGATGGATGGATGATGGATGGATGGATGGATGGATGATGGATGGAAGGGTGGATGGAAGGATTCCTATGAGCTTAACCTGTGTGGATTTAAAAAATAATAATAGATTTTATTTTTATAGCAGTTTTAGGTTTAAAGAAAAAAATGAGCATAAATTAAAGAGGATTCCCATATAATCCCTTTCCCCTGCCCTCAGGTTCCCTAATATTAACATCCTGCAATGACGTGGCACATTTGTTATGATTGATGAACCAATACTGATACATTATTATTAACGAAAGTCCATAGCTGGATTAAGTTTGACTCTGAATTGTACAGGTCTATGGGTTTTACCAAATGCATAATGTCACATATTCACTATTACAGTGTCACACTGGGTACTTTTATTACCCTAAACACCTGTGCTTCATCTACTCATTCCTCTCTTTCCTCCCTCAATGCTTGGCAACCACTGATCTTTTTACCTTTTCTAGATTGGTCATGTAGTTGGAATCCTATAGTATGTAGCCTTATCAGACTGGCTTATTTCCCCTAGCAATATAAATTTAAGGTTCCTCTTTGTCTTTTTTGTGACTTCACAGCTCATTTTTTTTTTTTTTACCACTGAATCATATTCTTTGTATACATGTACCACAGTTTGATTAGCCATAAACTGACTTATGAACATCTTGGTTCCTTCCATGTTTTGGCAATTATGTTTCTACAAAGAGTCATGAGTTATGTGCAGGGTTCTTTTTTTTTTTAAGATTTTATTTATTTATTTGAGAGAGAGAGAGAGCACATGCAGGTCAGGCAGCAGAAGGAGAGGGATAGAGAGAAACAGATTTCCTGCCAAACAGGGAGCCTGATGTAGGACTCGATCTCAGGACCTCAGGATCATGACCTGAGCTGAAGGCAGATCCTCAACCACCTAGGCCACCCAGGCACCCCCATGTGCAGGTATTTTTGTGAACATGTGGTTTTTGTTGTTGTTGTTGTTGTTTTTGTTTTTGAATTGGGTAAAAACCTGGAAATATGATTATTGGATCATATGGTGGGGCTAAGTTAGCTTTGTTAATAAATTGACAAACTGTCTTCCAAAGAGACTTCCATTTTGCATTCCCATCACTAATGAATGAGAGTTCCTCCTGCTCCTCATCCTTGTCAGCACTTAGGTCAGGGCTCTGGATTTTAGCTATTCTAATAAGTGTGTCCTATCTCACTGTTGTTTTGATTTGCAGACATGATGTTGAGTATTTTTCAAATGCTAATTTGCTCTTTGTCTATCTTCTTTGGTGAGATGTCTGCTCAAAGTTCTGTCCACTTTTAATTGTTTTTTTTTTTTTTTTAACCATTGAGTTTCAAGTGTTCTTTGTATATTTTGGTTGTAAGTCCTTGATTAGATATGTGTTTTGTTATTTTTCCTTAATCTGAGGCTTGTCTTTTCATTCTCTTTACAATAGGACAGAGTTTTTAATTTTGTAGGACAGAAGTTTTTAATTTTGATGAAGTCCAGCTCATTAATATTTTTTATAGGTCATGATTTTTTTAGATTTATTTATTTGAGAGAGAGATTTTAGGAATGGAGGTAGGGGCAGGAAGAGAGAGAGGAGAAACAGACTCCCTGCTGAGTGGGGAGCTCAATGTAGGGCTTGCTCTCACAACCCTGAGATCATGACCTGAGACAAAGCCAAGAGTCAGCCACTTAACTGACTAAACCCCTCAAAGCATCCTTGTAAGTCATCTTCTGATGTTGTATTTAAAATTCTGCTAAATCCAAGATCTTTTATTTTTTTTAATCCTATGTTATTTTCTAGGAGTTGTATAGTTTTGTGTTTCATACTTAGATTTATAATCCATTTTGAGTTATTTTTTGTAGAAAGTGTAAAGTTAGTGTTTAGATTCATTTTTTTTTTTTTTCATGCGGATGCCCTGTTATTTCAGCACTATTTGGTGAAAGACTTCTTTCTCCAAACTATTGCCATCGATCCTTTGTTAAAGATCAGTTGACTATACTTGTGTGGGACCATTTCTGGTCTCTCTTTTCTGTTTCATTGACCACTTTGTCTATCATTTTATGAGTAGCACTCTGTCTTGATTACTGAGGCTTGCCATTTGGTGAGACTGAAGTCAGATAGCGTCAGTTCTCTGATTTTGGTTTTCCCCTTCGATATTGTCTTTTTTTCCCTTTTTCCTTTGCCTCTTGGAACAAAACTTAGAGTCAGTTTGTCAAGATTCACAAAGTAACTTAGTGAGATCTGGTTAAGATTTTACTTACTCTATAGATCAAGTTGGGCAGAATTGACAACAATATTGTGTCTTCCTATTCATGAACATAGAGTATCTTTCCATTTCTTTGGACCATGTTTATTTAAATCTTATTTATTTCTATATATTTGTATCTTTCTAAGATGGACCCTTAGACAGGTTGGTTTATGTCATTCAGTTTTCCTAATTTTTGCATTCATGGTGTATACTCCCCTGTTGGGACTGCCTTTCTGCATCCTGAAACTTACTTGTTTTTGGTTATACTTTCATTTCTACTTAATTCAAAACATTTTTACCTTTGAGACTTCTTTGACTCACATTTTTTAGAAGCGTATTGTTTAATCTTCAAATATGTGGGATTTTCTAGACATCTTTCTCTTACTTATTTCTACTTTAATTCTACCATTGTATGAAAGCGAACTTCACGATGTCTACTTTTAAAGATTTGTTTAGATATATTTTATTACCCAGAATGTAGTTCTATATTGGTGAATGTTCTCTGTGTGCTTGAGAAGAATGTATGTTCTACTGTTGGTTAAAGTAATCTAGAAATCTCAACTAGATCCAGATGACTGATGGTGCTGTACAGTTCAATTACACCCTTCCTGATTTGCTGGATTTGTCCATGACTGATGCTGGGGGCTGAAATCTTTAACTATAATAGTGATTTCTTTTTGCAATTTTGACTCACTTATTTTGATGTTTTGTTGTTAGGAGCACACACATTAAACATTATTATATCTTTTTGTAGAATTGATCTCTTCATCATTATGTGCTGCTCATTTTTTCCCAATTATTTTCCTTGTTCTGAAGTTTGCTTTGTCTGAGGTTAATATAACTGTTCTAGTTTTCTTTTGATTAGAGTTAACATGGGATAGCCTTTTCACTCTCTCTACTTTTAACCTATCTGAACCTTTATATCTAAATGGATTTCTTTATAAACAACATATAATTGATTCTTTTTTTAATCCTCTGAAAGTCTCTGTATTTTAACATATATTTAGATCATTCACATTTAAGAATGATTATTCATATATTTGAACTAATATCTACCATATTTGTGATTGCTTTTATTCATTGATCTTTGTCTTTTTTTTTAAATGACCCCCACTCTTCTTCTGTCTTCTCTAGCTTTAACTGATTATTTATATAATTCCATTTTCTCTTATTCTCTCAGTATGGCAATTTTACTTTTTTTAGTGGTCACCCTAGTATTTATAATATATATTTACAAATAACCCAAGTTACTTGCAAATAACACTAGATTACCACATGGTTATTGCAAGTGCTGATAACAGAGAATTTCTACTTATTCTCTCCCACTTCTTGTAACATTCCTGTCATTCATTTCATTTATCCACTAGCTATAATCACTGGATACACTGTTGCTATCATTATTTTGAACAAACTGTTATCTGTTCAATCAATTAAGAATAAGAAAGATATAAAATATTATTTTATCTTCATTTATTCCTTATCTCATGCTCTTTCTTTCTTTATATAGATCTGAGTGTGACCTATATCACTTTTTTCTTTCTAAAAAACTTCTTTAAACTATTCTTGCAAAGCAGGCCTACTGCATACACAGTCACTCAATTTTTGTTTTTCTAAGAAAGTATTTATTTCTCTTCAGTTTTTAAATGATAACTTCGTTGGACACAGAAAGTAGGTGTCTGTCTTTCTTTCTTTCTTTCTTTCTTTCTTTTTTTCTTTCTTTCTTTCTTTCTTTCAACATTTTAAATGGTCCGCACAACTCTCTCCTTGCTTGTATGGTTTCTTAAGAGAAGTCCAATGTAATTCTTATTCTTGTTTCTCTGTTAAGTAACACATTTCTTTCTATGTCTTCTTACAAGATATTCTCTTTGTCTTAATTCTGTAGTTTGAATATTATATGACCAAGTATAGATTTTTTGTATTAATCTTATGCGGTGTTCTTTGAGCTTCCTAGATCTGTGCTTTGGTGTCTGTCATTACTTTTCCATTCTTTTTAAAAAAGGATTTATTTATTTATTTATTTATTTGAAGGGGGGGGCAGAAAGAGGGGCAAGGGAGAGAGAATCTTAAGCAGACTCCATGCAGAACACAGATCCCAACACAAGGCTGGATCTCAGCATGGTGAGATCACAACCTGACCTGAAATTAAGAGTTGGACACGTAACCAATTGCACCACCCAGGCACCCCTACTTTTCCCTTCTTCACCATCATTACTTTACTTCTCCCTCTCTTCCTCCCTCCATCTCTCTCTCTCCTCCCCCTTTCTCTTTCTCTTTCTCCTTCTTGTTACTCCACTTATGTGTGTCTTACACCTTTTGTAAATTGCCCACAGTTCTTGGGTTTTCTTTTCTATATTTCTCATTTTTAAGATTTTTTTTTTTTTTTTGGACGGAGAAAGAGAGCACAGTAGGCAGAGAGGCAGGTGGGGACTGAGGGAAGCAGGCTCCCCGCTGAGCAGGGAGCCCGATGTGGGCTCAGTCCCAGAACTCTGAGACCGTGACCTGATCAGAAGGCAGAGGCTTAACCCACTGAGCCACCGAAGTGTCCCTATATTTCTCATTTTTTTTTAAAGATTTTACTTATTTTTTTGACAGAGGGAGAAATCACAAATAAGCAGAGAGGCAGCAGAAAGAGGGGGGAAATAGACTCCCTGCTGAGCAGAGAGCCCCATGTGGGGCTCGATGTGGTGTTTGATGTGGGGCTCCATGTGGGGCTCCATGCCGGGCTCGATCCCAGGACTCAGAGGTTGTGACCTGAGCCAAAGGCAGAAGATTAATCCGTTGAGCCACCTAGGCACCCCTATATTTCTCATTAATTTTTTTTTTTTTTTTGCATTTCAGTTTCTATGAATATATCTTCAAAGTCACTGGTTCTTTCTTTAGCCATGTCCAGTCTACTGATGAGGCCATCAAAGGCAATCTTCATTCTTGTTACTGTGTTCTTGATTTCCAACATTTCATTTTGAGTTTTACTTAGTTTCCAGCTCCTTGCTTTACTTAGTTTCCAGATCCTTTACTTAGTATTGCTTACATGTTGGTAACCTTTCTATTAGAGGCCTTAGAGTACTAATTATAGTTATTTTGAATACCCAGTCTGATAATTCCAAAATCTCTGTCATTTCTGAGTCTGGATCTGATTCTTGGTTTGTCTCTTAAGGTTTTTTTGTTTGTTTGTTTGTTTTTGTCTTTTAACACACTTTGCAATTTTTTTGGGAAGCCAAACATTTGTTGAAAAGCCAAACATGATATACTGAGTAAAAGAAAGTAAGAAAGACCCTTGGTGTGAGGTTTGTGTTTCTATGGCTGGGAGTTAGGCCATGTTTATCATGTGCAGTAGTTGTGGTGTCGGTCTGAGGCTAATGTTTCTGAGGGGGAGCATTCTCCCATCTGGAGTTTACGTCCCAGTCTCTCAACTAGCCTGAGTTGGGCATTTTCCTTTCCCCAGATCGGCTAGGTTTCAGTAGACGCCCAGGCAGTAGGGCTTTGGCAAAAATTGTCTTCCCTGAGGGCAGACCTCCTGAAAGCTAACAGAGTCCCGAGCTTATTACAAAATACCTACTTTCCCTCATCCCTTAGGATGCACTAAGGGACTTTCCTCAGAACTTCAGTCTGGGGACACAGAAGGCTCCTAGAGACAAAAGTGTGGGGCTCCCGGAACTGAAGATTTGAACTCTCAGGCTCTTCTGCATGGGCCTCCGGCATTGATTTGGTTGGAGTGGTGAGACCAGGGTGAGGAAAAATTGGTACTGTATGGAACTGGAGCCACAACTCCTGTTTCCTCTGACACGTTTAACTTGTGCTGAAATTCAGAAAATATGGATCTGGAAATATTACTGTTTAATTTTCAGTTATATGTCAAAGTTTAAGATTTTATTTATTTATTTGAGAGAGAGAGAGAGAGAGACTCAAATAAATAAATGAGAGAGAGAGAGAGGGGGAGATGGAGGAGCAGAGGGAGAGGGACAAGCAGACTCTCTTGATGCGGGGCTCAATCTCCAGACCCTGAGATCATGACCTGACATGGGATCAAGGGTCAGGCACTCCCAGGTGCCCCTACACGTCACAATTTATATAATTGAAATTAGGTCATATTTACATATGTCTTATATAAACACATACTGTACTCCTATGTTCATGTATATTAATATTTGTTTCATAGTATGTAATATTATATTATATATTTATTTATATATATTTAATCTCATTTATTCCTTTATATATAATATTGACCACCTTCTATGAGAGGAAGACATTCTAGAAGCTATAACTCAATAAACCTATTATAACACTGGACAAAACAAGTCTAGTGCCCATTTTAGCCCTTTCCAGCCAACATCCTCATTGGCCAATGACTATTTTATGAATGTGGCTTAACTTGGAGGAAAAGAGCACCTGGTTTGGATTAAGGCAACTTGGGAGGGAGTTTCACATCTACACTTGTGAGCTGGGCAATGGCTTTGAGAAGGAGTCCCTTACTGATTCAATGGAAATGTTAATAACACTTTTTGTGAATAAATGCACAAGGGTAGCCTGGAGCCTATTACATTCTGAATATACTTTATTATCATCAGGGACATCACAGTCATTGTCGTTTGCAGTATTTTTACTGCTTTATTACACTTTCTATCACTTTTTGTTCAGCTTTAGGGGAATTCAAGAACATGACTGAACACATAATTTGTGGTGCCCAAAAGGTCTTGGCTTCAACTCACTTCAGTTTCCTGGCATTACTGTGTGCAGCCAGAACCTTCTAGGCTCTGGAACTATGTTCCTGACAACTCATTATTCCTGTCTATTTGGGAAAGTAGGGAAGACCATCTCAGTAGCTCCTCTTTCCCCACAGATCAATTTTGGCAAAATTAAATGAGCAAAGATTTAAAAATATCATGAAGGCTGATAAATACAATGAGTTAGTATTTCTCTATATTGCCATAAAAGTTTAAATTCCTTTATGAAAGTATTTGGGTTCTAGATATCAAAATCATACAGATATTCTTAATATTTTAAGGTTAACATTTAGTCCAACATTTACTGTTGGCAGTCCAGCCAAGAAAGATAATCGGAAATGTGGGCAAATATCATATATTATATCATGTCTTTGTGGCAGGGGGAGTTATTGGGAGTTGGTTACATAACTTTCATAGTATAGGAAATGCCAGCTACATAATGTCAAGTGAAGAATAGTGAATGTGGTTCATCTATGTGACTGTTTCAGAATAAACTTGTATGTGAGCACAGTCTGCAGAGTCATGGGGAAAACACGCCATTTAAAAGCCTGAATTCTTAACCATGTTATGCCTGGAAATGAGAATATTTTCAATTGTTATTTTCTTCTTTATGCATTTCTTGAATGCCACATTTTATAATTCTGATAAATTAAATATGAAAGTACTATAGAAAGAGGGGGTAGCCCCACAGTTTGGGAAATGGTATTTTATAAAGACCATATACTCTCTTACTACTTTTGTTCAAACCTGAACAGCTAGAGACTCAAACACTGAACCCTGTGATTTGTTTGTGGCATATTCTTAGGGTTATTATTTTAGTGCTTATTTAGTGTCCCCCGTACATCAGGCAAAAATAGTACACATTATAGCTTTGACTTTGAGAGAGAAAAGTAAAAACAAAACAAAACAGAAATGGTCTAAGGTAAATGAAAGGAACAGATTATGGTGCATGCTGAACTCCTCGGACAGCCGTGCCCCGTGTTCTCGGTGGCCTCCTCTTTGAGGCTCTTCGGCCGCGCTGTAGAGTATGCGCGGAGTGGGCGTCCTTCCCCATGGCTGCAGCCCCTGTTGCTTGCCTGCCTTCCTCTTCCTCTCCCCTTCCCTTCTCTCCTTCCTTCTTTCCTCCTTTCCCTCTTTCCTTGTTCCTTCCTCCTTCCCTTCTTTTTTCTTTTTTCCCACTTTTTTTTTTTTTTTTGAGAGAGAGAGAGAGGAAGTGTGTGTGTGTGAACAGGAGGGGCAGGGGGAGAAGGAGAGAGAGAATCTCAAGCAGACTCCATGCTTAGCAGGAGCCTGACATGCGGATCAATCTCAGGACCCTAAGATCATGAACTGAGCCCAAATTAAGAGTCGACTGACTGACCACCCAGGTGCCTCTTCTGTAGCTCTTCCTATAAAAGCCAGAAGACGCAGAGCAGGTGCTTAGCTACGGGGGGACAGGACCACTGTCAGGAGCCCAGGAAGACAGAGACGGCGGAAGAGTCCACGCAGGCATTTTATGTTCATTGTTCTCACTGGAAGAGCACATTCCCCTGGCCACTGAGCTATGTTGCTGTGTTCCTGTCACCGCTGAGGAAGGGAGGTTCTGAGACGCTGCGTATTCATGGCTGGTAGATGGCAAGGCTGGGCTGGGCTGCGGGTCCCTGCTGTGTAACCCTTGTTATTGTTCTGTGCTACTTTGGGGGGATAATTCTGTCTCCAGCTCACAGTCCCTGTGAGCGAGTGTGTGCCAGCACGTGTGAGATGGGGGCACAGGCCACAGGAGGCTCAGATGGTCCACGCAGAGAGGAGTCACATGGACTCTGTGTCAGTCTTCCCCTCCTCCAACACCACAAATCATGAGCTTCTTGCAACTTGAAATTCTGGTAACCGGTCACTGCCTTTCCTGTTGCCAAAACACAGCCCAGAGCCTGCCTTCACCTGGCACAGAAAAGGCCAGCGGCTGAGAGTCTGAAATTGCAACCCAGCCTGGCATTCAAATCTCTCCAAATCTATCCTGTCGATTTCTCACATGTTCTGTGTGCACCTTCAAAACCAGTCCAATGACACTGAGCTCACCTTCCTCTTCCCAGACCTCCTCTGTTCTCCCACCTGGACGGACACTCTCAAGGTCTTCCCTCTCCCGGAAACGCCTTCCCCACATCTCACTCTTTCAGGAATGAGCTGCAGTTGTCTCTCCTCTGCTGGAAATCATGTTTTCCATCTCTTGTGCTCTCCAAACAGTTAATGTGAAAGCTTTCTAGGGCACCAGGCATGTTACTGTGCTGCAATAGTGGGGACGTCATCTAGCACAGGTGGCTTCTGGGTTCTCAGGCTACATACAGATTTTGTCACTTGTCCCGTGTGACCTTCGACAGAGCACTTTAACTGCCCTCAGCCTCCATTCCTCCTCTGCAAAATGGGGAAATCAGTATGAAACTCGACGGGACATTGTCAGGAATGTAAGGGATGCTGTCTGGTACCTGGCATCTGGCAGGTGCTCAACAAATGTAAATACAGAAGAGTCACATCAGTCGATGGCTCTTTTGGATGTCTTCTGTGACCAGCTCCTCTCTTTGTTACAGTTCCCCTATGAGGTAGTGCTGCCATCATCAATCTGCTGGAGGTGAAGAAACCGGGACATGCAGAGACAAAATGATGCTCCCGGGGTCACGAGGCAGTGAAGAGTTCTGTACCCCCTCCTGGAGGATTGGTTGTGGAGCCTGCATGTCCCACCATTCCCATGTGATGTCCTCTGGCAACCTGGCCTGCTGTCACCCCCACTGACCCGATGGCCCCCAGGAGAAGGGAGCAGACAGGGATCCATTTTATCGCTGATGTACCCATTAGGCAGACACTTTGGGGACCTAAGGAAAGACATCGACCCTGTTGCCTTCTGGTAGATGTAGACAGCATGGCAGAGGTCTTTTTGCAGCCAGAAGAGTCCATGTCTGAGTCTAGACGGTAGTAGGGAAGTTCGCAGACACTCTCTGCCTGTTCACAAACACACGGATGCCAGGAAGCATTGAAATCCTACACCTGATCACAGTGTCTGCTGCTTACTTATTCCATCGGGAGGGGGTAGAGTGATAACTAAGTCTTGCTCCCTTTAATTTTCCTCTTTAACTCTACATCTGGAAGAAAGCTCAATGCATTCATCATCTCCATAATTCATTTTCCATGGCACTGTCTTGTCGGGCTGCTTTGGCCAACTGGCTCTCCTCCATCCTCCAAGGATGTTCTTCCATCCTTGCTAGTGACCAGAAGTGTCCACCGAGTCTTGGTATCTCCGCCCCACGGGACATTCAGGTATCAAGTCTCATCCATTTGCTCAGGTAGAAGACATGTTGCTGATATAACCTACTCTTCTGACCTTAGCTCTAGAAATATGTGATTTTTTTTTGCTTTCTTTCATTTAATTCATTTTAATGGCATGGCAAGAAAAGAATATTTATTCTGTTCTGACATAAATATTCATGGGCCAATAATCCAGGGAATTACAAACAAGATAAAGAAAATAAAAAAGTAGACCTATATTCCCTTTGTTATTAAGTTGAAAACAAATAAAATAAATTCAATAGTAAAAAAAAAAAAAGTAAACCTACTAAATGTATTATTGGAAATATGCATAGCAATACTGGAATCAGGGAAGGTTTGACCTCTAGGTATTTATAAACTTTTAAAACAGTATTTCCTGGAGAAGCCCCTATGGCTCAGGTCTCTTGCACACGCAGAAAGGCAGTGTGGTATCTGGGAGCCCATCAGGTTCATCTCCCCGCTCACCCCCTGGTGTTAACACAACATTCAAATACGCCTGTGTTCCGCTGAAAGTCCGCAAGCGAACTGCTTCCGGTCATTCCACCCTCTCCACACAGCCCGGGAGGAGCTGGACTTGCTGCTTCCCCCACGGCAACTGATCGCCTGCCTTCCAAACACCCCGAGGGCTTCCACGCAGGGACCTCAAGTGACGCACCCAGGACTGTACCCAGCCCTCCCCGGTGCCCAGCATCCTGACCACTCCGCCCACAGTCCCCCCCAGTCAGCCAAGGGCTTAAGGCGGCGCTGATGAATTTCTCCCTGCGTATCCCACGCGCCCATCTCAGGGTATCTGGTCTCGAAATCGACTTCTGGGCTTGTGCTTTTTCACCATCCAAATTAGCTTAATGCACGAGTGACATCTCATCTCGACCCAGTGCCTCAAGCAGCAGGCAGTCTCTAGGGAGAAATCAAATATTGAGTCAATCTGGAAAAAAAAATTACTGCTTGAAATTTATTTTCAGCACTTTGGAGATTAGAAAGGGAGACGGGAAGGAGCAGCCCTGCACCGTGGCCCCGCGGCCCGCGTGCAAGCTCGCCGCACAGGTCCGAAGCACAGTCCTTGGATCTTTCTTTTTTTTTTTAATTTATTTATTTTCAGAATAACAGTATCATTGTTTTTGCACCACACCCAGTGCTCCATGCAATCCGTGCCCTCTATAATACCTGGTACCCCGACCTCCCACCCCCGCCCCTTCAAACCCTCAGATTGTTTTCCAGAGTCCACAGTCTCTCATGGTTCACCAGTCCTTGGATCTTAATCAAAGAATGCTCGTGTGAAAACGCAGAGCGCGCGTTTACTTTCCACAGCGGGACAGAGAACGCAGGGAGCTGCGCGGTCACACCTCACGGATTCCCTCCAAGTCGTGGCCGGGTCTCTCCACATTCTGCCCCGCTTTCCTGTCGGTACGGCTTAAACCCAGCGGACCGTGCAGACAAAGCACCGCGGCGCTTTCCCCGTCGGATGTGCCCGTGGAGCGCAGAGCGCACCCCCGGCCCGCGGCCTCTCCTCGGCTGTGTGCGGCCGGAGGGAAGGAGAGCGCGAGCGGGACAGACCGAGCCTGACCCCGCAGGTTGGTGCGCGGCGGCCGGCGGGCTGCGTGCGCTCGGCGGGGTCGCGCGCGGCCGGCAGGGGGCAGCAGAGGCTCGGGCTCGGCCGCGCCCGCCGCGCCCCCGCCGCGCCCCCGCCG
>NC_081561.1:146137269-146147980 GCF_022355385.1 Mustela nigripes | reverse complement strand
TCGCCCCCGCCCGCGCCCCCGCCCGCGCCCGGGCGTCTTCAGCGGTCGGATCTTCCGAAGTGCCTTCCGTGGGGCTGACCCTGAAACGGCATCATTGAATCCATAATCATGTATTGCCAGCATCTCTCCCTCTTCCCGCTTATCAAGGGCATTAATTCAGAGGAAACGGGGGCCACCGAGAGCTGCGGGCGACCCTCCGCATAAAGAAGGAATTCACGAAAGGCCGACGCGCCGCCGGGCAGCCAGCCTGGCCGGGAAATCAGTGGGCTGCAAGGGAATCGGGGAGGCGCCCGCGAAGAGGAAGAGGCACCCGTGTTTCTCCCTTCCCCTTGCTCCTCTTCGGCCCATTGTGCTTGGTCTTCAAAGCACAGATTTTAAGCGGGGACGCATTTGCTTACATGTCCAGAATATTTCCCTGTATTTAATGAAATCCTCTCTGATGTCATGTTTTTAAATAACTGTTCCCCAGGACGAATAATCAAAAATTGCTGTCTAGGGCTGAATTTCACATAGTAAAAGTAGACCCGATATCCCAGTCCCTCCTAGTGAGGTCTCCGTGGTCTGGCTGCAGAGTACCGGTGTGTCTAGGCGCCGGTGAGACACGAGAGTGGCAGTATCCAGTTAACTAGGGTTACACCAATGAGATGTACGGAGAAAATAAGCAATTATTCCCCCTCAAATCTCACTAAATCCATGGAAGAGGAGAAGAATGTTTTGCTCACTGGAAAGATTGTCATGATCTCAAAAGACTCTAGATGGTACTACAAAATCACCCTGTGCCTTCTGGGCTCCCATTTATTACAATCCTTTATTCCGCCTTTTTAGGGCGTCTGGGGTGCTTGCATCAGAAAATATATTAAATGGAAAAGTTACGGAGGAAAAAGTCAATGCCGTAAATGAAATCAATGGGAAATCTGCAGCATCTGAGAATAATGACCTAGATGTCATACATGGGTTTGATTTGAGACCCCATATTTAGAATAATTTTCAACTGAGTATAATAGTCAAAATGTTCTGGAAGTACTTAATGGTATTATGCTGCAGCATTAATGAATTATGCTAAATTGAAATGAGATTTTCATGAAACTTACCAGCAAAATAAAAGGAGACATAATTCGTCATGAAGTAGGTGGCGTGCATTTCCCCTCTGAGTTTATCTTATGTGTAAGTATGCGATGTAGGGATATTTCTGCTTGTGCATTTTAATTTCTATCTAGTTGAAAAGCAGTTCTTTGCATGGGGCAATGCCCATGGGTTCAGACACAGGTGCACACATACAAGCTTACACGCACCTGGGCCGGGTCTCCTCAGACACCCAATGTCATATGTACTGTTTTAAATGCATGACTTTGCCTTTCTGGAGAACAAAGTCATTAACAACATCTTTTCTCCTGCTGTGGTATACTGAGGTGAGGACAAAGAAAGCAGGTACAAGACCACAGAGAGAGTAAGGCCTGACCATTCACAGAGATGTTTGGTCTGAGTGACCAGTCCATCCAAACTAAGAGAAGCATCACAAGCATCCTCATATTCCAGGCCTCCCTGAGTCTTGAGCTAATTTGGAGCTGATGAAAGCGATGTGGAGAGTGCTGTCTGGGGGATACACCAGGAGATGTGTAAGACGTGTGCATGTCTACAAGCTCTCCAGTTTTTCTTTGAGTAATAATAGAAAAGTGGTTATAGTTTAATAAACAATAGGACATGAATAGATTGTGAATAAATCCAGAATATCTTGCTCTTGCTGATGAAGAACGTATTACTGTTAACATTTGGCTAGTGTTTGTCTTGCTTGCTAAAAATAATTAGGCTTCTCCTTTTCCTAATCTGAACATGTGCAGTATCCTGGCTTTATAATTTTCCTGTGTGGCTCAGGGCACATGATCACTGGGACTCAGAGACACCGGAAGGGTGGGCTTCTCCTGGGGCTGGAGAGCCACGGGAGGGATGGACCAAGTGGAAGAAGAGCAAAGCTGGGATCGGAAGTTAAGTGGAGAAGGCTGAATACTGGGGGAATGCCTCAAACTCCAGGCCAAATGCTGCCTCTTCTCTGAGACATCTCTTGTTGCAAAGTTTGCTTTACACCATGTGCACAGGCATGTATATGTGTGCACATGTGTGTATCCCTGCGTATGTGTATGTGTGTATGCATGTATGTTAGCATTCCTGCATGTGTGCCTGTGCAATGTGCATGTGCGCGTCCATCCCTGCACGTGTGCCTGTGGGTGTCCCTGCATGTGTGCATAGTGTGCATCAGTGCATGTGTGTGCATCCCTGCATGTGTACTTGCATATGTGTGTGTCTGTGCATGTATACATGCATGTGTCTGTTTATATCTGTATGTGTGCATGCCTGTGTGCACACATCTCTGCATGTGTGTGCATCATGTGTGTGCAAACGTGTGTGTACACACATGCTCCTATTTACATCTATATGTGTATGCCCTATACACATGTGTACACAACTCTGCACACATGTGCATTCATTATGTGTGCACACGTGTTTCCCTACATGTGTTCACATGTGCACATCTATGCACATGTGTGTATCTCTGTAATGTGCATGTGTGTGCATTCATGCGTATACACGCACCTCTGCATGTGTAAGCGTGTGGGCATGAGTGTGCATCTGTGCATGCATGTGCGTGCGTGTGTGTGTGTGTTTCCATGCACAGCTGCATGCTCACGTGGGGTGGCCAACGTTACCATGGAAGCAGTGACACCCAGGACTAAGTTCCCTACCTTTATAGGATTCCTTTCATCATGTTATGACTATGGTAGCCGTGAAATGACCACTGCTTAGCACTGGTTGCCATTTCACTGTGCTCACGGTCTGGTCTGAATCTGGTGGAAATCACTGTCTCTAAGCTCCTGCTCATACACGGTACATCATGTCCACTCCTGTCCCACTCAGGGTCTTAAGCATGTCCCACGACAATCCTGCATCTTCTGAAGAGAGGGGTAGGGCCGGTGACAGTGGCATGTGGGGATATATGATCACCTTATAGGGAGGGACTTATAATGTAGAACAATAGTGCAATCTACCTCGATGTGTGCAACTGTCCTACTCTACAGTCTGTCATGTGAACCCTGCTTGGGCAGGATCTCCCCGCAAGGTCAACCACTACAACTTTATAAGATGGAGTTGTGCCTTGCCATAGAAAGCATTCAATTAATGCTTCTTTAATCGAACTGAACTGAACAATATTTAATTCAAGAAAACATGATGAGAAAAGCCACCTGTCTTGGTCAAAGAGCTTTGGAGCCTGTGACCTGAAGATCCCACTCAGTTCCCCACTTAGTAGCAGTGTGTTTTGGGTATGTAACCTGATATAAGGGCCTCACTTTCCTTTTCTGGGAAATAAGTAACAAGACCTGTCTTTGAGAGTAGGTCAAAGATTAAACTCCACAACTGCAAAGCTCGAGGGGTCAGGAAGCCCTTAGCACATGTTACTAAACCATTATGTCACGGACAGTTACGCACAGTGCAGCTTCTCTGGAAATCTGTATCTTCACCTCTGTGTGTGCATCACTGCTGTTGGCTCTAAAGTTATGAAACATGGAGTTTGGTATTTGGAATGTCATATATCAGGAAGACATAGATTAGAATATGTAGCTACAATATATTTGTGGATTATATAGGTAATCTCCCACTTATATAAAAGATGTTCCCCAATAAGGGAAAATTTATTTTTCTTTTCATCATGCAAGGTTATAATCGAGCATTAATGGAACAAGGGGAACTCAAGGCCTTTAGGAAAAAATGGTGGCATATATAAAAAGAGCAAACCTCGTAGTGACAGTTTGATAAGAGATCTCCATGAATGCCTTCTTTCCCTCTGGAAACCTGGTTATCTTGTTTGAAACAATACCCATTCCAACCTTGGGCAACATATTTTAATGGATTGCTTTGCATTAGTTTTTATTATCAGATATTAAGAGATGTGTTTGCTTTGAGGAAAATTTTCTTTTATTTTTTATTACTTTTTATTTTTTTTCTGTTGACGTATAGTTAACACACCATGTTATGTTATTTTCAGGATTGTAAGAAAATGGTTCAACAAGTCTGTATGTTAGCTCATTTCACCACACGTGTAACTACCATTTCTACCTTCAGAAATTAAATATTATCAATATGGCCAGAACCACCATTGCCAAAGATATACCTTTCCAATCATATTTTCTGATCTCTTTTCCCAGAGAAAAATAACTTTTTGAATTTGGTGTTTATCATATCTGCACACTTTTATAAGTGTTTTATTTAAAATATTTAAAAATGCATGTTTCTTAAATAGTATATATTATATATATTTTAAAATATTACACAATTGATATAAGCTTTTTCCCGCCATCACTGTGAGGATTTGCGTGAATATATGCAGTTGCCATTCATACACTTGGAGTATGGCGTAGTCTTCCATTTTGTGAAAACATCATAAAATGTGTACTCTTTCTTTTGTTGGTATTTTTGTCATTTCCATGGGAACATTTATTGCACTTGTTCACTTGTGACTCTGTAAAAGGATTTCCCTGAAGTGTTAGGATTAAGAACCAGATTTCCTGGGCTGTCTGGTGTTTGGGTCTTCCAATTAAGTTAATATTACCATGTCAATCTCCAGTGTAACTGTATAAAGTTGTATGATCATCAATTGAATTTGCATCAATTATGCAAATACTTTTGCTCCACCTTCTTGATAACATTTAATAATTTAATTTGTGAGAAATGAATGATTATTTTTAAAAGACAGTTATTTCTCACGTTGACATCTTCTTCACAGGCTTGTATAAACACTCAGGTTGGTTTCCTTTCCTGTGAGCCACCTGTTGGGGTTTCCCACTCTGTTTCCTCTCGTGCTGGTCATTTTCTCTTACTGACCTATGACACTGCGGCTTACAATGTAGAGGATACTTTTCCCCTGTTAAGCACATGCATTGTCAGTACCTTCCCCAAAAGCAAGTGCATATTTTCACCTTCTTAGGGTGTATTTAGATAAAAAACTACTTCAAAACTACTACTATACAAAACTAGTATACATGAAACCGAATTTATCAGTCTCTGTTGTGTAATGTTTTAAAAATTCATTTCAGGTGTACAATATACAGATTTAAGAATTCTATACATTTCTGGAGTACCTGCGTGGCTCTGTGTGACTCTTGGTTTCGACTCAGATCATGAACTCCAGGTCATGAGATTGAGCCTTCTCTGGGATTTGAGCTCAGTGTGGAGTCTGCTTGAGAGTCTCTCTCCCTGCTCCTTCCCCATTCTCTTTCTCTCTGTCTCTCTAAAATAAATAATCTTAAAAAGAAAAAAAAAAAAAAGAATTCTGGGATATGTGCTGTGGTGAGTGCTGTGAATTGTATAAGACTGATGAATCATGGACCTGTACCCCTGAAGCAAATAATAAATTATATGCCAACAAGAATAAAGAATTCTGTACATTTCTCAGTGCTTGTCACGGTAAGTGTCCTCTTAATCCCCGTCCCCTGTTTCATGCCCCCAACCTTCCCTTTGGCAACCACCAGTTTGTTCTCTGTATTTGAGTCTTCCATTTGTTTGTTTCTTTTGTCCTTTGTTTAACCATTTGATTTGTTTCTTAAATTCCACATATGAGTGAAGCCATGTGGTATTTGTCTCTCTCTGTCTGGCTTATTTCATCTAGCATGATACCCTCTAGGTCTGTCTATGTTGCAAATGGCACGATTTCATTCTTTTTTGTGGCCAAGTAATAGTACATTATAAATAATACTTTGATAAACATTAGACACATTTATCTTTTTAAATTAGTGTTTTCATATCCTTTAGGCAGATACCTAGTAGTGCAATTACTGGATGATATGATAGTTCTATTTTTAATTTTTTGAGGAAATTCCATGCTGTTTTCTGCAGTGGCTGCACCAGGAGGCACTCCCACCAGCAGTGTAAGAGGGTTCCTTTTTCTCTACATCCTCTCCAACACTTGTTATTTCTTGTTTTTGATTTTAGCCATTCTAACAGGTGTGAAGTGATAGCTTGTTGTGGTTTATTGTGTGGTATTTAACAAATATTTTCCTAAATTATAAAGATATTTCCTATAGTTTCTTCTGATATTTTAAATTTTTTCTTTTAATATTTTAATCTAGTAGAAAATGGCTTTTGTGTAAGATTTATGTACGAAAGTCACTTTAATTTTTCCCTCTGTCTGACAGCTGTCTTCGTGTCTTCACTGGTCCATCATTCACATGCCCATCTGCAATTTCACTTCTGTCTGTATGGATTTTCCCCATTTATGATGGATATCTCTTGTTTCTTCCTCAGCCAGAAGAAGTGGAATAAGAAGAAGAAGAAGGAGAAAGAGGAGGAGGAGGAGGAGGAGGAAGAGGCCGCAGATTAAGTGACCATTTAGCGTGTAACACATTTGCATTTAATTCTTGCAACAAGACCCTTTTATTTCGCCTGTGTTTTCCTTTCCAAAGATCCCTCTGCTGAAACCCTAGGTTATATGCTTTTCCATGGTTTGGACAAGGAGCCACGCCCTCCTGAGGATTTAGCGCCTCCTTGTACCCTGATTACCCCCAGCCCAACTCCCAGCCTGTCTGTGCTGGAAAGTAGGGCTCAGCACCCTGGTGCAGCTCCTGAAGGCTGCTGGTGCAATTTCACACGCATTCGCCGAGTGAGCAGGTGGGGGTCGGCTGAGGGTGTTTTCGCTGGGACTAGCCACAGGGTTGTAATGTTTCGCTGGGAGGTGACGAGCCCAGGGCAGGACATTAAGATGGCTCTTTCTCTTCTCCTGCCTGGGGTTGACACCCTTTCTTCAGTCAGGGAACTGCTAAGTGGGGAAAGCACAGCTTCTCTGTTGTCAGCCTTCAGACGAACCGGAGCCCCCAGCACGTGTGCACACGGACGACGGTGCCCCCCGACACCTCGAGGGCTCATCGATCCCCTGCACTCCAGTGGTCAGAGCCCGCGTGCCTTCCCGCTCTTGGCTGCGGGCGTGAAATAGCCCGCGAGGCTGTGTGCAAGGTGCATAATTTGCTCGTAGTCGCTCTTCTGAGTGGTAATTTCCCCAATCAGATCTCCTTTCTGGGATTAAAAAATGAAATAAATATGAACGGATTTGTCTGATGCCAGCAAAGAAAGTATAAAGCCGGTAACTGGTCTGCGGATATGAGAATGAACCCTCGGTGGCTTGTGAGTCCTGTGGCTCATTATTTGTTATTCATCACATGAAAAACACAAATGCAAGGCCTGACCTTTCCCAGACAGCAGTGCTGCTCTGACAATAGTCAATAGTAACAGCTAATAGTTGTGCAATTTAAGATCTGCTGTATAATGATACATTTGTAAACACATTTTTTTTTTCCTAGAGCAATGTGCATAACAATCTACTGGCAGCAGATATAAAAATAAAATACCTCCTTCCTGCCGGTTGTTATCCTTCTCCTATAATGAGAATTCATGGGGGATTCATCCCGGGGGAGAGGAGGCCCGGGGCTGCCGAGGAAGGGCAGGGAGAGGGGCTGAGTCCGGGCGCTGTGTGTGCTGTGGACCCAAGCCTTTAGCCAGCTGCCAGTCTGTGTTTCCAAAAATGCTATTTGATTATTCAGTGGAGGACAGTATCTACGTCTGCGGAGGGCACGGAAGAAGTGTGCGCGCTGGCAGCTAGTGGCTCGGTGGCAGTGGTGCAGGCAGAAATGCAGTCTGTAGCCAGGCTCACTTTCCAGTCAGAGATACTGTATCTCGGTCCGGAATGACTATGTGTTACTTGTCCTACTTTTAGGCAGTTCTTCACGGTCCCTTTGTAAATATACACATACACGGAAAACCCCCTCAAAATACCAGCTTTTGTTGTTTCAAAGGTGCGAATTTTATAAGCTCACTAATTTCTCCACGGATATAAGCTGGCAGCGCCCATCCGGGTCCCTGCGCATCTGGTCCTTCATCCGGAGACCTGCCCAAACCGTCCGAGATGCTTAACACGGGGCTCAGGCCAAATGCACGCTATCAATTCAGGGAGCAAACGCAGAACAATAGCAGGAAGGGAAGGCGCTGAACCGCCTCAGACATTTGATTATCCTCCTCCTCTGGACATGCACACTCACACAGACTTGCAGGCACTGGAAGCTTCAAGATCAAGCAAAGACCACGCTGTCTCTTGGGCCGGGTCAGCCCTCCCCGAGCTCACAAACACGCCCAGCATGGATCCCGGCTCTCCACGGAAAGAGTTGTTGGCAGGTGGGAAGGGCAGAGAAGTAAAGAGAAAAGTGTTACGGGGCACCTGGGTGGCTCAGCTGGTTAAGCCACTGCCTTTGGCTCGGGTCATGGTCTCAGAGTCCTGGGATCGAGTCCCGCATGGGGCTTCCTCTGCTCAGCGGGGAGCCTGCTTCTCCTTCTCCCTCAGCCTTTCCCCTCCTTATGCTCTCTCTCTCTCTGTCAAATAAATAAAGAAAATCTTTTAAAAAAGAGAGAGAGAGAGAGAAGTGTTACGGCTCCTCGAATAGACAGCTCTAGCATCTCTGAGACTTGGCCTCTCAGATGTTGAGAAGCATCAGGGATGAGGCAGGTGCCGTGCTGAGCCTCCTCTACACTCGCTGAAGCAGATGCCACAGTCCAAGAGATATAAGATCTAGGAAGTAGCCTGGTTTGAGAGGACCCTGGAGTGGTCCCCTGTGTCTGTGCTTCTAACAGGCACAGGACCTGCACTGGGTGTGGCAGGAGAGGGAGCAGTAGTGGGTCCTGGTGCCCACACACGCCAAGGGCAGGAACTTGATCTGTATTTGAAGGGGGAAAGAGAGCCGTTGAAAGGTTTTTGGCTTGTTTGGCTTTTTGTCTGTTTTTGGAGTCATCTCCAGAAAGTCTCAAGGGTAACACGTTTGGAAATCCATGCTTTATTGGTTCCTGTTCTCTCCTGTCCCTGTTCCAATCCCTTGCAGATTAGATTGGAACGCTCTCCAAGGTCAAGCCCTCAAACTTACATTTTTGTCTTCATGTTGACTTCAGGGAGCCTAATCTTTATCAGCAAAGAAGGCAGAGAGAGGGCTTCTAAGAGAAACTGTGAAGAGAAGGAATCTGGAGAGCACAGCTGATGTCTGGGTTTGTAGAATAAGGTAAGGTGCAGAGCATGTCAGGCTATGATCTGGCTTGTGGGATTAATGGTGTTGCCATACATACAGAATGGGTTATAGTGACTGAATTTTGGGTGAGAGAAATCTGAGAAGTCCCGGAGACATCCCAAACTGATATTCCTAACAGCCATATACAATCAGGGCTTAAAGGGAATTCTGAACAAAGGGCTGATGGTTCTGATCCTGTAGTATGAAGTTGAAGCCTTGGAGGAGGAAGAGTCTGCCAGGGTTCTGGGGGAAACACTGTGGAATGTGCTATCATTCAGGGGAAGAAAGAGGAGTGTCCCCAAAACAAGGAGGAGGAGAAGCACCGCTGCAGTTGAATAATTTCGACATAAGGATGTCATAGAAGCCACAGGAAAAGAAAACCAGAGGAAGGGAGAAGACAGGGACTGAAACAGGCGCAGTGGTCAGTTAAGATGAGGAAGAAAGACCTGTGGCCCCACGGGAGATGTGGGGGGATTTTGACAGAGCAGCGTCACCGGGGGGAGAGGCAGCAGCACGTCTCGGTGGTGCGGTAGTGGAGGCAGTGTTTGTGCAGTGGTGACACGCAAACATTTCACCACCATGAAGGCACAGGCTCAGATGGATCCGGGTAAAGGTGGGCAGTGACTTGGAAGCAGGGTTCTAGACAAGAGGCTGGGCCTGGAGCATCCTGTCAGCCGCTGGGCCATGCATCTGGGTTCGGGAGGAGAAAGGCTGGGGCGTCAGAAGATGTGGGGACTCGGGGCAATACTTGCTTATCATTAGAATCCCACCAAATCCTACCTGCTGACCATCTATCCCCTTTTACTGCTGGCCCGGCCTCACAGCGCAGAGAAATGCAAGGGCGCAGACTGTGGTCAGTGCTCCATTTGTCCGCCTACACTTGCTTCTCCTTCATGAAGGGAGCGAGCTCGGGGTCGACCAGTGGTCATGGTCAGCCAGGCAGTCAGAGAGAGGGCAGGAGTTGTATGAAATCTGGTTGAAAAGGGAAAGGGCATGTTTCCAGATGTGCAGGCTCCCAGGTGGACTGTGGGGCTCTCTTCCAGTCCTGGAGCATCTTGGCTGCTAATTCACCTCTCAGGAAGCACGGTGGGGACAGAAAGTCTGCTCCAAGGTGCTCAGACAAATATTGACAATAATCGAAACCCAGAGGAAAAACTTAGGTGCTCAAGTTTTGTAGGGGCATTCTTCAACTTCACTTGTGTTTCTGGGAAATAGATTGAGCAGCGGCCTTGTTCTTCTCCGGGAAAGGACATCTGTGTCCTTCTGTAGAAGCACGGTCATTTTTACAGCCCGTGGCCACATTTAGCAGCAATATTAATTTCGGATTCTCACAGTTGCAGCTGTGAACAGCTAAAAAAGGTCATTTTTCTATACTTGAAATATAGGACACATACTCATTTTCCAGTAGATTAACTTAATGATCAAAACTGGAAAAGAAAAGAAAACACTTTTTTTGGGAGGGGAGAAGGAAGACAGCCGTTTTCTCTCCCTGAATCCACTCAGAATGCACACGGTTCTCTTCGTCGCAGACATTCTAATGGTCTTACAAGAATCTACAGTCCAGGGGCGCCTGGGTGGCTCAGTGGGTTAAAGTCTCTGCCTTCGGCTCAGGTCATGATCCCAGG